>NW_006203535.1:549138-563490 GCF_000334495.1 Tupaia belangeri chinensis | reverse complement strand
GCAGGAATTGGAAAGAAGTATAACTAGAGGGACCAGCAGATGGTGTAATGGTTACATCACTGGACTCCAACATGGCAGTCCATGGTTTGAGTCCTAGACCTGGAGTCTTGAAACTCAAGCCAGGCACACGTGCATGTGTGTGCCCAAAGTCCCAAGAGGAGAATGGAGGAGAAGGGATTGTGGCATTGTCATCCCCCGGAGGGTGATTTCTTGCTTTCTGTCTCTCTGGTGAGTACATACACCCTATAGTAAAAATATCTCTAAAAAAACACAAAACAAAACAACAACAAAAAGCAGTATAACTAGAGAATAAGAGAGGTTGCTACATGGGACCAGTAGTTAGCATAATGGCTATGTCACGAGACTCCCATGTAGTCGACTGCGGTTCACGTCCTGGACCCGGTGGGTTAAAACTCACGCCAGGTGCATGTGTGTGCGTGCCCAAGATCCCGAGAGGAGAATGGAGGAGAAGGGATTGCGGCGTGGCCATTCCCCCTGGGGAGTGATTTCTCGCTTTCTGTCTGTCTCTGTCTGTCTGGCGAGCGTGCCCTATAGCAAAAACCTCTCATAAAATGAATATATATATATTATATATGTATATATATGTTTTATACTAAATGCTCTTTTACAGATGCTGGTCACAGTCACCATTAATATGGGCCTCTCGGATCTACTGAACTGACCATGACTTGAACTGACTGTGGCTTAAACGACAGCTCTGAATCTGCAGCCTTATGAAGTGGCCACACCTGCAATATTAACTACTCTGAGTTACTGTCTGAGTGTGGTGTGGGTACTAAGACAGGAACATTCCTGTGAGACTTGAGTCTCATTTGCCAAGTAACTTCAGCTCAAGGACTCTCCATTAGATGTAGCTAAGCTTTCTCAGAAGCACTGCTGCTTAAGCTTCTACTTAAGAAACCTCTCTTCTTTCTCTCTGTCCTTTTCAGGGCACAGATCTTTATCTCTATCTGATGGCTCATTAGTCTCTCCTGGATGCCTTTCCATTTTCTTACATAGGGATTTTTCTCAATAAATCACTTGTAAATCTAAATCTGTTGGAATTTCCATTTTAGAAGAACCAAACTAATACAAAACGTGCCAGGAGTAGTTTGAGAAAACAGGCAGGGCGATCAAGTTCTGGAACTGGCTCGTTCATTGTCCAGTGTGCAAAAACAAAAGCAAAACCCCACAAAACAACACAACTCCTATCCATCCTGAGTGGTATATGGGAAAAGAAAACCCTTAATACCCTTCTATTGTCTTATTGCTGAAGTCCTCTGGTAAAAATTTAACGACAGCAACAAAATAAATCTCTCAGTAACACAACAGCTTTGATATATGAAATTCTTGGGAGGTGAAAGTCAGAGAACCCTTGTGCTATACAGTGGGACTGCCTTTTATCATACTGTCATAATGCAGTGAAACTGGAAAATAATCCAAAGCTCTGCAGCAAAGAGAAGAGATAGGTATATAGATGAAGGATTGGCCAGAACAGAAGCTGTAGCAAAAAATGCACCCTGAGGGTGAGCACGGGAGGCATGGAAAAGACAGAATCAGTCTTACGTTAGATTCACTCTGGTTTAGAAAAGTCTATGCGCTGAGCTAGCCCAAGGAAGTTTTTTAAGCTATGGAAGACAAATTTTTGTTAGCTAAATCAGTTGTCATTGCCTGGCTAGTGCTACAGAGCTATAGATTCATCTCTAAGCAATTTAGTGGATGGAGAGAAAACTGTTTAATTAGTATTGAAGGGAATCTGGGAAGAATGCTGGCACTTCAAGAGTTCAACCATGTGGGATTTAATCGTTTGCTTATGGAAAATTATTTGGGCAAGATATAGCCCTGGGCTGGTAAACAAAAGGGGTAAAGTGCTGCTCACATAACGGCCAGGAGAAGGTCTGTAACTACTACTTGGTTCTCAGCACGGATACCCCACCTCATCTGGCAAGTGTGTATTTTTATTTTCTGAGTATCTATACTAGATACAGATGTATGAAAAGTACAATACAATTCTCATTTTTGCTTTTGGGACTGCTTATCAGTGACAATGATATTATAAGATGAATCAAGTTAACTGGTTTCTTAATTTGCTTACATAAAAAGTTAGTTTATAATCTTCAACCATCTCTTTATCTACCAATACTAGATCTAATTTGGGCATATATCTACTCAAATTTAAAGTACCTGAGCACACCAAACATGACTTTTTGCTTCTGGTATGAAAATTTACTCTGTTAAATAAATTAAACAATGTTTAAATGTAAAACATTAATTAATCTTAGTAATTATTATTTCTCCCACAAGTAATTCAGTTTACAATCATTGTCAGATCTCATAAAGTCTTTTTATTTTTATAAATTTGGCATTAAATACTCTTGTTCATGTGTTCTCAAGGACTCTTGACTACATATCCAGATGCAGATGAATACTGAATATACAAGTTTTTGAGTTGCTGTTATCATATTTTCTTCAGAATTTCTTCACATTATATTTCTACCAGAAGCATGCCAGTTTAACGATGGTCCTTAATTTTTTCCAATATATGCCCAATTCCTTTAATTTTGCCAATCTGGCATGCTCTCATTATTAATTATCAGCATGTTTTATTAAAAATGAATCTATACATGGGAACCAGCAGTTAGCGTAATGGCTATGTTGCTGACTCCCACGTAGTCGACCGCGGTTCGTGTCCCGGACCCAGTGGCTTAAAA
Organism: Tupaia belangeri chinensis; assembly: GCF_000334495.1. Lineage (NCBI taxonomy): Eukaryota > Metazoa > Chordata > Mammalia > Scandentia > Tupaiidae > Tupaia > Tupaia belangeri. The sequence goes on along the minus strand of NW_006203535.1, from coordinate 560,779 downwards.
CTCACGCCGGGCGCGTGTGCGTGCGTGCCCAAGATCCCGAGAGGAGAGTGGAGGAGAAGGGATTGCAGCGTGACCATTCCCTCTGGGGGGTGATTTCTCACTTTCTGTCTCTATGTTTCTCTCCGTCTGTCTGGCGAGCGCACACGCCCTATAGCAAAAACCTCTCCAAAAAAAAAAAAAAAAAGAATTTATACATCTCTTCACATACTTATTCATTTTGATTGCTATTTTTTAGTCTTTGCCATGTTTTTTTTTTTCCTTTAGGGTTTTCTATATTTGAAAGTCAATATAAAAGCGTTCTTTTTCTTTCTTTTGTGTCCTCTTTTATTTTATAATTTCTTATTTACATTTAATTATAAATATTTATGGCACACAATGTGGTTTTTCAAAGCATGCATGCAGTGAGTAATAACTGAATCAAAGGCTAACTTTCTTACTTTCCCTCTCTCTGTGGTGAGCACATGTGCCCTATAGCAAATGAAAATAATATTATAACAATAAATAAAATTAAACAAATAATTTTTTTTTGGAGAGGTTTTTGCTATAGGGCGTGTGCGCTTGCCAAAAAGACAGAGAGAGACAGAGAAACAGAAAGTGAGAAATCACCCCCCAGAGGGAATGGTCACGCTGCAATCCCTTCTCCTCCACTCTCCTCTCGGGATCTTGGGCACGCACGCACACGCAACAGGTATGGGTTTAAGCCACAGGGTCTGGGACTCAAACCACAGTCAACTACATGGGAGTCCAGTGACATAGCCATTATGCCATCTGCTGGTACCTAATGGAGGATTTTTACATAAAACCTATGCTGACTTTCTTCTTTTTTTATTAGAGTTTCAGTAACTATTTTTTCCACCAGGTAACAGAGGGTCAGTTACTTGCCTGTAGAACCTGTTGGAATAACATACTTATAAGAAACATGGTAAATAATGTCTATGTTTACTTTAGAAACAAAGGGTGTTTGTAAGCAAGTAAGTCTTTTCCATTACTGGCAATTGGTGTTTTTATTTTTTACTTTGTTCTCTTTTTTATTCTCTTATTATTTATTTATTTTTAATTGTTTATTTCTGATTTGCATATAATCATTGTATATCTTAGTACAGTATGGTTTTTCAAAGCATGCACACAGTGTATAATATGTAGGCATATTCATCATCAACATGTTCTATTTTTCTAAAACATCCCTTGTCAAAATACTCTTTATTTAGCGTTCATTTAGAATACCAGTTTGAATGTATTACTAATGTTGGAGCTACTTTGGTACTTTAAAAATGATTTGGGGCCAACCAGAAGTGTAGTGGTTAAGGCTACTAGATTCCACATGGTTTACTGTGGAATCAAGTCCTAGACTCAGTGGCTTGTAAAACACACTGGATACTTGTACGTGCTCGCCCCAAATCTTGAAAGCAGGAAGAAATGGAGAAGAAAGGATTGTGTATGACCGTACCCCAGGTAGGGTGCTTCCTCACTTTCTCTCTTTGTCTCTGTCTCTGTCTGGCAAGAACACATGTCCATGAGCAAATTTTTTTTAAATGCTATAATTAGTATTTGAACAAATACAGCTCATGGGGCATATTAAGAGAAAAAAAGATCATTACCATAAATATATGTATTACATTTACAAGAAAAAGAGTATTATAAATATTTGTAGAGATACACAGGTTTTGAAAATTGTGACATACAATTTTAACTTGTCACCAATTTTATCGCAAACCCTTTATTTCTTCTGATTTGATTTTTCATTGGATACACTTAGTTGGTTGGAATGACTATCAAGTTAAAATAAAGAGTTATTGCTGTGATTTAAAAAAAAAAGATACTAGTAAATAGACCACCAGAAACCATTTCCTTCTCTAACCTTAAAATTTACTAAACTAATGTATTTCAATAGGCTTTATTGAGGACTCTTACTAATCTTTTGTTGTAATTTGCATTTAGTCACTATACATTTTTACAGCATAGGATATGGGTTTTGAAAGCATAAATGCATTGCATATCAAGCAAATCAAACATATAACCATGTGCAATGCCTTTCCATTCTTGTCTTAAATGTTCTTGTTTTCCTCCTTTGATTCTTTGCTCCCATCCCCACTGACCACCTCCTTCTATACAGTCCAGGGTATCTCCTCTTGCTGTTTCCGTTATTATATTTTCCAATCTGTCAGTTTCTACCATAAAGTGCAGACATTCTGTATATACTGAGTGGGGACATACTAAGTTTGTCTTTCTTACTCTGGCTTGCCTTCCTTAGGATTAAATTTATCACATTCACCCACTTTGTATCAAATACCAGGGTCTCATTAATTTTTATAGCTGAGTGGTATCCATCGAGTGTATATACCACATTTTTTTCAATCCACTCCTCTGTTCTGGGATATGTGGGTTGATTCCATGTCCTAGCAATTGTGACTAATGTTGCAATAAACGTGAATGTTCAAGTGTCTTTCCAACTGAGTGTTTTACTGCCCGTAGGGTAAATACCCAGGAGTAGAACTACTGGATTGTATGGGTGTACTATCTGTACATCTTTGAGGAAATTCCATATTGTTCCCCACAGTGGCTATACTAATTTAAATTACCACCAACTGCGTAGGAGAGTTCCTCTTTCACCACTGCCTTGCTAGCACTTGTGGTTCTTTATTTCATTTTTTTTTATAATAGCCATTGAATTCTCACTGGGGTTAAATAGTATCTCATTGTGGTTTTGATTTGCATTTCCCTTATGATATATAGAGTCAAATTTATTTTGTAGTTTAGCATCCAATTCATGGACACATAAAAATCATTTTCAATTATAATAAGAACTATAAAAGAAAATTATAAGAAGAAAATTATGATAAAGAAAATATGTAAATTGGAAAGATTTAAGTTGGATATGTATGTGTAATGCATTTAAAAAGTTTGTTTATTTCTTTTATGAGAGACAGAGACAGAGAGAAATAGAAGGCTACCCTTATGTCCTAGTGGCTAAGGGAGCTGGATTCCACATTGGTGACTGCAGTTTGAAAAACACTCCAGGCATCCTGACAAGGTGGAGAAATGGAGGAGAAAGGATTATGGCATGACCACAACGCTTGGGAATGCTTTCTTCCATTTCTCTCTGTATCTCTTTCTGGTGAGTACATGTACCCTTACCTACCAAAAAAAAAAAAAAAAAAGGAATAGAGAGAGGCATCCCAAGAGGATTCTCATAATCCTACTCTGATCCTTCATTAGCAGGATAATGGACACATAATGAGGTGCCTGGTGTGCACAGAAAGACCTCGGGATGTGAACCAGGACCTTTCCTTATGGCCCTAACATTACAGAGCACTATGTCAGCACTACACCACCACAGCTGGCCAACATGCAACACAACTGAAGCATGAGTTCACGCTTATTTGCAATCATAATGAAAATGATGATTTAGAGAGCAATCATAATCTCCCAATGAAAGATGAGCAAACGCTATTGAAGATGTGTGCAGGGAAGTTCATTCTCAGCCAGCCCATCAGAAAGAACCAAGTTAATGAATACTAATGACATGAGTCCTAAGTAAGACTACTTAAAGAGATACAAATTATGAAGTTTTATAGAGACGGGATTCTGCAGTATAATTAATTCAGATTTACTAACGTACATATTTGAAAGAATATTTTACATCCATAATAGGACGAGTAATGAAAGTACAGTAAATACTAGATTAATTAATAGTATCTGACAATTTATCTCAAATGGCTATCAGTCACATTTTTAATGATGCATCAATTATAATTAAGTAATTACAAAAATTTATCAAAGAACATATGACACAGTGTTGTCCTAATTTATTTCATTAAGATCAGCGCTAGATTTAGAGAAAATTGACAATTAATAATTAATATTGAGTTTTTAAATGTTTATCACAAACATTTTGTATTTATAATCTATTTTTCTGATATGTTCAGATTTCAGAGGGATGTTTTTCTATCCCAATGAAATATTAATTTAGCCAGCATATACTTAATTTATAATGTGAGATAATTAGCTGAAGAGCGAATATTGTTTTCAGAATTCAGTCCAACATTTCTTTTTCCTAAATCTGAATTGAATTATATCTCAGGGAGAACAGTGACTACTCCTACTCTCAAAGGAATTTAAAAGCATACATACTGTGGTGGAAACTGAAAGACTTGATGGCATAGCAGTAGAAAGAGCAATGGGAGAGATCGAAGACTACACAGGGGTAGGAGGGTCTTGCAAAAAATGAACAGACACGAGATACATGTAAGCAAGGCGAATAGGTCACAGAACAGTGTACACAGCAGAGCAAAACTGGGCATTTCAAATCTAATATATACCTAAAACAAAACAAACAAAATCCCTAGAGAAGTGAATATCAAATGTGCACAACATAATGTAATATTTGTTTACGATGGTGCGAATATTTATATCGTTCACTTGATTATAAGACACTGTATGCACATGCTTTGAAAAACTGCATTGTGCCCCACAACAATATACAATGATTGCATGCAAATCAGAAAGTACAAGTTAAAAAAAAATACACTCATGGATATATGCTAAACCATAGTCATTGCCTACGTGACTGATTGGGGTTGGGGGATGTATTTGAAGGAACTGGGAAAAAGAAAAAGGCTTTATGTGACAAAGTAAGATACCATTTCTAGTAGATTTTCTATTCTTAACCATTTGCTTTTTTGTTGTGCAACACAGTCTGTGTGGTAGGTGGTGACTTCAGCTCAGCTTTCAGATGGTGTTTCTTTTTAAGAAAACTACAACATCTGAACAAATTTGACATGTGAGAAAAAGAAAAACAACAATACTAAGTGCTAGTACCTACTGAGAGCTAAGAATGTACCAAAGACTATGCTAACCATCCAGGATCGCAGAGCCAGACTGAAAGAAAAGGAAGGTAAATCCAGACACAGTGGTTCCAGGGTCTTTGACTTTTAGTCTAGGAGCAAAAAGTGACTTTATATTTACTGCTAAGAGGCATAACAATTCTGGCTTCTTCTTTCTACAAGAATATTGCTTTAATAATGAGAATAGATCAGCTTTGGTTTAGGTACGAATAATGCAATGCCCATATCTTAGTCAGGAAACAGAAACCCCAGAGACAATACATGGTTTTCATTCTGTAAATGATCTGAATTATGATTGCTTCATGGATAGCCAGACACATGGTCACAGAAAGCAACACTGCTAGGAACACAGGAAGCCCCTTCCCCCCTTTCAGAAGTAGAAATCTGACCTCAGGAGCAAAAATGCAGACACTGTGTGTCTCTACTTAATATATACCGACTGTCTACACTCCATGACAGAGATGGAAAGATTGGAGGACATAAAAACAGTGAAAATAGTTATGGACACTGAAGACAGTAAGGAAAGAGGGTAGGAGAGAGGAAGATTATACGGAAGGAAATCAGGGAGAAAACATAGAGAGGCAAGACATTTGTGGGACACAGAACTGGATAATTACCTGTTGATAACGTGTATAGTATTCTCAGTTGGACTGGTCTGAGGTGTATTTCGTGTGGGGTAAATTCTCTTTGTGAGAGAAATGCTGTACAGCGGTTGAATGTTTAAAAAAAAATAGAAATGCATAGTATATATTGGGTTGTTGGAAAAGTCATGGCATATTTTTCTGGTTTTGATGCAAAAATGCATCATGACTTTTCAGACAAACAAATATTTTGTGAAGCAAAAATGTGGGTAAAATTGGAAAATTTTGGAACTGTTTATTGAATTACAATATTCTTAGATTTTTAAGGAATGACTGTCTTAGGGAAGCTGCTAAAGTATAAGGAAAATGTAATGATGTAGTGGAAAGAGTTGGAAAAACACTAAGCCAACTAGAGTTGTTTTAAATCTCAGTTATCCCATTTAGTACTTTCCTGCATCAGAGTAAAATAATTAAGTTCATTCGTTCTTTCTTTCTTTTTTTTAAGTTTTTTTTTTCTTTCTTTCTTTTTTAACAGAGATTTTTGCTATAAGGTGTATTCACTTGCCGGAGAGACAGAGAGACAGAAAGTGAGAAATCAGACCCCAGGAAGGATGGCCATGCCATAATTCCTTTTCCTCCATTCTCCTCCTTGGATTATGGGCATGCACACACATGCACCAGCATGAGTTTCAAACCTCCAGGTCCAAGATTTAAACCATGATTGACCATGTGGGAGTACAACACCTTCGCCACTACACCTGCTGACCCCAAGAATTAATTTTATGATTCAGCCTCTGTTCTCTCACTTAAAAAATAAGGAAAACAACACTACTTTTCAAAGCTATGGGTTGATTAAACAAAAACATCGCAAAAGCGCTCATTTATCCATGCCAAAAAATGGTTTCTCCATATCTTTATCCCTATCTTTAGCTACTGTTGTTGCTAAGATTACTTTCTGGCTCTATTATGATACCAAGTTACCTACTATTAGCTGACCTTTTCTAAAGTGCTAATACTTACTGAGACCTTACTATTTTCCAGGTAATCTTTTAGGTGCTTTACTTATACTTATTTATTTAATCTTGCAATGGCCTTATATGCTAAATACTATTTTTACCAGCCCTGTGTTAATACTGCAGTCCTCAATGTGTTGTCAGCTATTATTAATGCTACCAGAGTTATATGCTCCCAAGTAAGAATGCCTGGTTTTGTCTTATATTTTAAAGGTACCTACAATTTCCGTAACTGGATACTAACTTTGCTCTCTCTAATTCTTGCTTTCTTGGCCCTTTCTTGGATGGGTAGCTACTAGCTATTATACTTTCTATTCTTTGCCCACGCTATGCTTGGTCTTCATAGAATCAGCCTTCTTTCTCAAGTTCATGTGATCTGCAACACATATGCACTGAATTTAAGGTATAGATTTACTAATTCACTCAATGATTATTTGCTGACAATTTGCTTGAAACCAGGCATTTTGAAATGAAAACATATTATAGAATGCTATATGAACCCTCCTCAAATGTGTTCTAGTGTCATAATAGAAACAGACAGCACAGATCCACAAAAGAGGTCATTAAGCAGCTCTAAACTGTGCAGAAGAAAAAGTATAGGCTATGTGTGTATGTATTAGGGTACTGACCCCATTTAGAGGTCCCAGAAATGCTTCCTGCAGAACAGATATTTGAGCTGATCCCTACAGATGAATGAGAGATAAGTAGGGTAAAGATTTAGGAATATGCAGTAAATGGGGGAAAAGTTTTCAAATGTCCTGGGGCAGGAGAACACATAGAGCTATCTATTGGGTTGTTGGGAAAGTTGTGATGCATTTTTGTACAGAAAAATCTGTCATGCCTTTCCTGAAGACCCAATAGTAATGATGGCCCGAATATCAGATATCATGGAGTCTGCAGATAAAAAGTGCAGTAAGAGCCAGAGGGGTCGACTGGGGTCAGACAGTGTCACTTAGATGGAAAAACCTTGGTCCTTGTATTAAAAAAAGAGACACTCCTGTGTTTTAAAGAAAGAGATTATTTGTTTAAGTATATATTTCTAAGGGCCCGCTTTGTGGAGTCTGGATAAAGGTTGGATTTTGGAATTTTTAACAACTTGTTAGGAGGCTATTGATGAACTACCAGTGAAAACTTGCATTTATTTGGATTAGGGTGATAAAGGAAGCAGGTTAGGTTGAGAGATAATTAAGATGCAACTAATTATCTCAGATTGGGTTCAAGGAAAGAAAAGTGTCAAGAATGACTTCCAGTTTGGGGACTAGCAGTTAGCATAATGGCTATGTCACTGGAGTCCCATGTAGTCGATCGTGGTTCGAGTCCTGGACCCAGTGGCTTAAACTCACACTGGGCGCGTGTGCGTGCATGCCCAAAATCCCGAGAGGAGAATGGAGGAGAAGGGATTGTGCGTGGCCATCCCTCCTGGGGGGTGATTTCTCATTCTCTGTCTCTCTGTCTCTCTCTCTCTGGCGAGTGCACACGCCCTATAGCAAAAACCTCTCCAAAAGAAAGAAAGAAAGAAAAAAAAGAATGACTTCCAGTTTTGTGACTTTATGTATGCAATTGGAGAACTGGTGAAGCCAATCACTGAAGCAGAAAGTCCTGGAAAAGAACCAAGTTTCGAGGTGAAGTACATTAAAATGACTCTTTGGAGGTGCCTTGAGCGTATGTTTGGAAGCCATGGGCAAAGCTATTAAAAGGAAAGCCCAGGGCATGTGCAAGATTCCTTCTGTTAAGACATAGAAACGAGGGAACCAGCAGTTAGTGTAATGGCTATGTCGCTGGACTCCCACGTAGCCGACTGCGGTTCGCGTCCCGGACCCGGTGGCTTAAAAATCACGCAGGGCGCCTGTGCGTGTGTGTCCAAGATCCCGAGAGGAGAATGGAGGAGAAGGAATTGCGGTGTGACCATCCCCCCTGGGGGGGTGATTTCTTGCTTTCTGTCTCTATGTCTCTGTCTGTCTGGCGAGCGCACGTGCCCTATAGCGAAAAACCTCTCCAAAAAAAAAAAAAAAAGACATAGACAGGATGGGACCCAGCAAAAGCTTGAGTATTTTCAACAGTCAAAGGCTGCCTAAGGAGGAATGCTAAAGGATACTGAAAAAAAGCTTCCAAGGAGAGAGTGAGAAACTCAGAGGGAACAAAGGAATGGAGCATTCAAGGAGAAACTAGTCAATAGTGTTAAAAGGTGCTGAGCTGTTTATTCACATTAGAATTGACAAATGACCTTGGCATTCACCAATATGAAAGCCAACATTGATTTTAGCCTGTTTTTTTTTTTTTTTCAAAAAAGAGAAGGTGATAGAAATCAGCTATAGTGTTTGAGTAATGATTATTATGTAAGACCACTGGTGTAATTTTTTTTTTTTTTTCATTTACTTGAGTGTGTTTAAATCCAGGATCCAGGAGACATTCTCTGGAAGACAGGGTAAAGGAAACTTAATGTACCCAGTGGAAAATTTCCTAAAATATGTGCTATAGATTGCTAGTAAATATTGTTAAGAAAATAAAAAAGGAAAAATGGTCAGTAATCAAAAAAAAGTCTAGAAAAAATCGGGCTACAATTAGTTAAACATACATCACTACTCAGATCCTCAGAACATTTATTTTAAGTTTATTTATTTATTTCTCCCAAGAAGGAGAGAGAGAGAGTGATCGAGGGACCTTTAACAAGGTCCTCATGCCACCCTTCCTATGTAGGCCCAGGTGTATCACTGCTTCATTATCTGGTGCCTCAAATTTCTGTTTCCTTTTTTTTTTTTTTTTTGAGTTATTTATTTAATTCTATTCATTATTTTCATTCTTTAATTTGACCAGAGAGAGAGAGAGAGAGTGAGAGAGTGAGACCTACCAGGTCCAAGACTCAAACCATAGTCAGCCATATGAGAGTCCAGCACCCCAACCACCACACAACATGTTGGCCCTAGATGCTTCATCTTTTAATATAATATATTATATTATATATTATAATATATATTAATTATATAATAAATAATTAATATATTTCAATGCCAAATCTCCAGGAGGAGAATATATGTCTCCAAAATTGTTCTACCTAAAGTTTAAAGATCATCTTTATTGTTGGTTTATTTCCATGGTTTTCCTTTTCCTTCATAATTAATAGCTTCTATTGTTAGAGTAGTTTTTAGGTTGATCAAAAAAAACTAATAAGCAGAAGGTACAGAGCTTTCCTATGACTTCTTCCCTCATTACCTCTTAGTTTTTGCTGTTAGCAACCTCTTACCTTAATGTGATAACTAATAAAACAATATTGATACAATATTATTAACTAAGTCCATCCCCCACATTATTATCCACTCTTCATGTTGTACAGTTTTATGAATTTAAAAAAATACACAGTATGATGCATTCACTATCACAATACCACACAGAAACAGCCTTTTGCCACACCTATCTTTCCCTGCCTCCCCCCTCCTTTCAATCCCGGCAACCACTGATCTTTCTCAAGCCTCTACTTTACAACTTTAACTTTTAACTTTTTTTTTTTTTTTTTTAGAAATGTCATATCATTGCAATCCTATAGTATGTAGCCTTTTCAGAATGAATGAATGATTTCACTTAGCAAATAACAATCTAAGGTTTCTCTCGTGTGTTTGTTTGGCATGATAGATCACTCATTTCTCTTTTTCTTAGATTTTTGCCATAGGGCCTATGCACTCACTGGAGACAGAGACAGAGAGGGCAAGTGAGAAATCACCACTGAGGTGGGATGGCTGCAATGCAATCTCTGCTCTCGATTCTCCTCTTCTGGTTCTGGGGATGCTCACGCATATGCTTGACATGTTTTTCAAGCCACTAGGTCTGGGATTTGAACTTCAGAGTCAGCCATGTGGGATCCAACGCCTTACCCACTACACTACCTGCTGGCCCTAACTCATTTCTTTTTATTTCAGAATAATGTCCCATTACATAGATGTGCCATAGTTGGCTTTTATTTATTCACTTATTGAAGGACACCTTGTTTGCTTTCAATTTTTGGTAATCATGAATGAAGCTGCCATAAACATTAGTGCACAGGTTTTTGTGTGGAATATGTCTTTAGCTCCTTTGGGTAAGTACTTAGGGAAGCTACCGATGGATCATATGATAAGGGTATGCTTAGTTCTGTAAGAAATTGCCAACTGCTAAATTGTCCTGCAAAATGACTGGGCCTCACTTCCAGCAATGAAAAAGAGCATTCCTGTTGTCCTAAATCCTTGTGAGCATGTGGTGTGGTCTGTGCTTTGGATTTCAGCTGTTCTGATAAGTGTGCCCTGATATCTCACTGTTGTTTTAATGAGCAATCACCTAATGGCATATGATGTTGAGCATTTTTTTTTTCTCATGTGCTTATTTCCAACTATATATTTGCTTGGGTGAAATGTCTATTCAGATCTTTGGCCCACCATTTAACTGGGTCATTTGTTTTCTTATTGAGTTTTAAGAGATATTTGTACCTTTCAGATTCAAGTCCTTTATCAGATATGTGTTTTGGAAATATTTCCTCTCAGTCTGTGACTTGCCTTTTATTATCTTACTCTTAAAATTTTTAATTACCCACATTTACTTATTTTTACTCTGTACATTTGGCTTTAATGATTAGTTTACTATAAATGAAACTTACATAGGTTCAGGGGCTGCAGTGCAAGTGAGAAGGACCCTTACACAGTGGCAGCGTGGGAGGACAGGTTCGGTTGCTGGCTCAGCCTACGCCAGCCAGGTACAGTGGTCTTGGCTCACTGGTAGCCTAGAGTTAAGAAGGACCGTGATGTGGTGAGACCCAGTCAAAAATAACTATCTTTCTTCCTCTCCCTATTGCACTATTCAAATGCCACATGCTCCTTCTCTCATAAAAAAATTAAATAAAATGAAAGAAGAAATATGCTTAGTGCTTAGTCCATACCCTGCCTCCCCAAACTGGGATCTAGAATGTTAAATGATTCTGCTCTTTCAGGCAGCTTGATGTTACATCAGGCTCCCACTGTTATACCGCAGGTTATATATCACGATAGGTTACATATTCTTTTATGTCATCTTTATAATGACCCTAAGAATTTTAAGTTACTATCTATGTAAAATGGGTTCTGAGGATTTAAATAATTTGCCCAGAATTTAAAAATTAGTCATTGGTATACCTGAGATTTTAGTCACATTCTGTGTAGCTTTTAAAGCCTATGTATTTTTTTCTTCTCTCCTTCCCTCTTTC
>NW_006203535.1:516285-549128 GCF_000334495.1 Tupaia belangeri chinensis | reverse complement strand
CTTTCCCTCCCTTCTTTCTTCCCTCATTCTTGTCCTTTGGCTCTCTTTCTTGTAGTCTTCCCTGGGACTTTTTTATCTCAACATTTATTTCTTTACTACATTCATGCACACAGGCTTGTGGTCAATGCAAGACACATTTCTCTAGAAGTTTCTAGGTGCATGACTATTAGCTCTTGTGACATTTCCTTTTCTTTCTGATAAAAAAATCATATTTACATGCAAAAATTGTGAAGGAAATTATATTACTGTCTGAATCAGTTGTTCTCAAAATGTGGTTTTCAGACTAACACAATATCATTATCAGGGACTTTGTTAAAATTTTAAATTCTTTTTACCATTTTGTTTTTATGTGTGTGATAAGAACATTTAAGATCTACCCTCCTAGCACATGTCAAATATACACTATCGTTAAATATAGTTGCTATGTTGTACATTATTGTTAAATATAGTTGTACACTGCTATGTTAAATATAGTTACTATGTTGTACATTAGTTCTCTAGAACTAATTTATCTTATAACTGAATGTTTGAGTCATTTAACCAATATCTCCCCATTTTCCCTACTTCCAGCCTCTGGCAACCAACCTTTTATTCTCTGTTACTGAATCAAAATTTTAAAGATTCTACATATAAGTTTTATCATACAATATTTATCTTTCTATGTCTAGTTTATTTTAGTTAGGATAATGTACTATAGTAGGATGATTCCAATACAGATATTTTTTCTTAATATTCAGATAAGTATTTTAAAAATATTTTCTCAGTCTATGACTTGCTTTCTATCATCTTAATTTTTGAAGTTTAAAAATAATTGCATGCAATTTAAAATTTTTAATTACTCACATTTATTTACGTCATGTACATTTGGCTTAGCAATTATTAATCTAGTTTAAAATAAAACTTATTTTTTAGGGGACGGGCAGTGTGATTGACCAGTATATACCTCTTGGTCAGTAGTCATCAGCTTGATTGATAAAAATAAATCTCTATTTATGTATCTAGTGTTTTACTTACTTAAATCTTTGTTTTCTCTATCTAGAGGATTCAAGGATTAAATACATAATGTGTGTCAAGTGGTTACACCTGATGTCGCAATGGTGATAATTCCATAAATGACTTTTTTGCTACTATTGCATCATTGCCATTATTATTGCTTTTATTTTTATTTTGTAATTGCAATAATCTGCCTTTGTTACTTGCAGACTGTGAGACCTCGAGCAAATTAATTATCTTCTGATTTATCTCTGGATCCTGAGAAGTAAAATGGGAATTATGATTAAAAAATTCTCTTATGAACTATTATAATGTTTAAAATGGGTAATAGATGTAAATTACTCAGTGCCGTGACAGTGACAGACATAAGGTCAGTGCACAATGAAGGGAAATGATCTCCTCTGTTTATTCTCCTTGAAGGGTGTTTTCCTTACACTTCTGACTGGCTGCCAGATGAGTATATGATCTGATTAGTGATTCTGAGAAATTCACTTCTCCTCTCTCCCTTTCTGGATCATCATAGATTTTTTTTTGACATTTCACACTGATAAATAATCCCTTTCCAAATGAGATAAAATAGGTTGATTATCCACAGAGACTAGGGTACATTCTTAGGTTAAAAAAAAAATGTTAGCATGCCATCAGTGTAATCTGAGGAAGACAACATTGAAGCAATTTCTGTACTATCTTGGTGAATATCAGCTAGAACCAAAGCCAGTGAACAACATAATGGCCATAATGAAAAGAAACAGGCTGGCTCACCTGAGATGGACCAGGTTCCTACACTTCTAAAATGTAGTTTACAGACAGAAATGAACATTGCTTCTGCAAATAACTCTTTTTACGTTATTCATAAGTAACAATTTATTTGCTCAGATCTTTGCAGTCTCACTCTGACCCCGTAGTTGATAGACTTTTATCATTTCCAGGATTTGATGATAGAGTCCATGTTAAAGTGTCCACTATAGAGTCCAGGATAATTTTCATCTTTTTTGAGGTTAAATTCATTTCGTTTTCTTCTCTTTTCTATACCATTCTTCATAGTATGCTAAAACATAAGGTCATTGGTCTCACTTTCATTATCTTTCCTTATCTCTCAAGGATCAAAAGTGTAAAAGAAAGATAAGAGAGAAGCAAATAAGAGGAAATTGAACTCTTCAGTCCTTGTGTAAAATGTGAGAAAAAAGGATCTATTGGTTAAAACAGGCAGACTAAAGGTATTTCAGATAAAATACTGAATCAAATTTCATGTCGAATTGCATCTACTTACTGAGTATCTAAGTATTAGCCAGTAATTTTCATATATATCCCCTCTAGTTCTAACAATTTCATTCATTCATTCATTCAAGGAACATTTACTGGAACCTGCTGTGTGCTCATATTAGAACCCAGATAGTTTAATTTCAGAGCTCACTCCAGTAACCATAAAGTGTATTGCCTCCTGTGATGTATGTATGTGAGTCACTCACATATGTGAGTCCGTTGGGCAGCTTATACTTTACTTATGTCAACACACTTCATAAACATAGAATGATACTTTATTAGAACAAACAATCTACAGTGTCTAATTAAGATGGAGGGAGATTTTCTCTTCTTTGTTTATTTAATTTTTGTGCACCATTTAGTTTAAATTAAATAATTAAATCTGGGCCAACAGATGGCCTATTGGTTAAGGTGGGTGGATCCCACATGGCTGACTATGTGGTTCGAGCCCTAGACCCTGTAGCTTGAAATTTGTGCTAGGAGTGTGTGCATGTGTGCCCCAAATCCTTAGAGGAGAATAGAGGAGGAGAAACTGTGGTGTGGCCATCTTGTAGGTGTTTTCTCACTCCCACCCCCATGAGTTCACAAAACCTATAGCAAATTTTAAAATAAGAATGATTAAAGCTTTAAAGTGGATATTTGATCTAACTTTCTAGTTGTTTGCTTAATATATTGAATATGAGTAGAACATTTCAGTTAGTTTCTTCTCTTTAGTTATTTGAAATCATATCTACAAATAGAAAAGTACACCAGAAAGTTTATAGAAAAATGAAATTAAGAATGGTCTTTTGGGGGGCAAAATATTGAAATCTATGTTTTTTTTTCATAATACACATTTTCTGTAAACTTTTTGAAGTCTACTGATATCATATATGATAACTTAACTGCTGTGGATTAAAAAACCTTTCTGTTAATATGATACTTTAGAATATTGCAGACCCTGTAACAGTAAACGATGCATTTATCATTAATTCATAAGTCCCTGGCAAGGATCAAAGAATTTATGTGAATTTGAACAGAAAGCCCTCAGCAAACGAAGAAAATAACTTAACAGTATAAGATAATAGGTAGTTATTACCTTAAAAAGTACTAATTAGTGGACTGGTCAGTGGTGTGGTAGTTAAAGGCACTGGATTCCACTGGCCGACCACAGATCGAATCGGGGACCTGGCTTCTTGCTTTCTTGCTTTCCCTTTCTCTCTTTCTCTGTCTCTCTGGTCAAATTAAAAAAAATAATAATAATAATAGCAAATGAAATTAAATAAATATTTTAAAATATTAGTTATTTAAATGTCAATTAAAATTTCAAAAACAAATTTTGCACAGTATTCTGTGATAATTGTTCCCAGACTTTGCTACATATTAGGTAAAACAAAATTTCCTCTTCCTCTTCTTATTATTAAAAGAAGAATGTTTTATATTTTCTGCCATGAATGTTGCTCAAGGATAAAATATATTATTTTTACATATTCTTTATTGGTGTTCAAATGCAGAATTAATTTATAAGAGCTTTAACTGAATTTAAAAAATTGACATGGATGCTCCAACCAGTAGAAAATCAGAACTAAAGTATAAAATCTTCTCTGGTCTTTGTTGAATTATATTCTCTAGAAGTGCTTATTTCCCATGGGATCAGTCCCTCAAAGTCAGTGGTGTCTTCATTCTCTGTCATTCAGCTTTCCTCTGCTGATTTAAAACTAGAATGAGCAAGCTGTTGTATTAGTAGAATCGTGGATGTGAGGTATATTTGCTTCTGGGTCATGGCTGCCAAATATGTTCTGTAACCTTCACTACCTTTTTTTCTAGGATTTCAAAATCAAACTCTAGCTGGCAGCCAAGCACAAAGACTCTGGGATCTTCAGTGCCCATGGACACCATCAATATCTCTTGAGTTCCTCAAGATTCATCTGTGTCACCCACCTGCCACATAATTTGCCTCATTAGCTGCCATCATGGTGAAACTTGCTAAGGCTGGTAAAGATCAAGGTGACCCCCCCAAAAAAATGGCTCGTCCTCCAAAGGGGGCAGAAGAAGACAGTGAGGATGAGGAAATGTCAGAAGATAAAGATGATATCAGTGGAAAGGAGGTTACCAATCCTGAGAAAAAAAGGTAAAAAGGTTGCCACAACTCCGGCAAAGAAGGTAATAGTTTCTCTAACAAAAAAGATTGCAGTTGCTACACCTGCCAAGAAAGCAGCAGTCACCCCAGGTAAAAAGGCAGCTGTCATACCATCCAAGAAGACAGTTACACCAGCCAAAGCAGTAATAACACCTGGCAAGAAAGAAGCCACATCCGGTAAAGCATTGGCAGCAACTCCTGGTAAGAAAGGATCTGCCACCTCAGCCAAAAGGACAAAGAATGGTAAGAATACCAAGAAGTAAGACAGTGATGATGAGGAAGAAGAAGAAGATAGTGAGGAAGATGATGAGAATAAGAATGAAGATGAGAATGAATTTGAGACAACAGTTATGAAAGCAGTGGTTCAGAGCAGGAGGAGGAGGAGGAGAAAGAGGTGGAGGATGAGGAAGATGAGGATGAGGAAGATGATTCTGAAGAAGAAGTGTGGAGACTACACCAGCCAAAGGAGAGAAAACTGCAAAAGCTGTACCTGTGAAAGCCAAGAGAATGGATGAAGATGAAGAGAATGATGAAAATGAGGATGATAGGGGGGAAAATGATGAGGAAGACTATGAGGATGAGGAAGATGAGGAAGAAGAAGATCCTGTCAAAGAAGTTCTTGGAAAATGAAAGAAGGAAATGACCAAACAGAAACCGGCTCCTGAGGCCAAGAGACAGAAGGTGGAAGTCAGAGAATCAACTACACCCTTCCATCTGTTTGCTGGAAACCTGAACACTAACAAATCTATTCCTGAATTGAAAATTGGTATTAGTGATGTTTTTGCTAAAAATTATCTTGCTGTTGTGGATTTCAGAACTGCTATATCTAGAAAGTTGGCTATGTTGACTTTGAATCTGCTGAATATCTAGAAAAAGCTTTGGAACTCACTATTTTAAAAGTTTTGGCAATGTAATTAAACTAGAGAAACCAACAGGAAAGGACAAAGAGAAAGATCAAGATACAAGAACACTTTTGGCCAAAAATCTCTGGCAAAGTCACTCAGGATGAATTAAAAGAAGTATTTGAAGATGCCGTGGAGATCAGAATAATCACCAAAGATAAAAAGTAAAGGGACAGCTTATATTGAATTTAAGAAAGAAGCTGATGCAGAGAAAACTTTTGAAGAAAAGCAGGAAATAGAGATTGATGGGTGGTCCACTTCCCTATACTTCACTGAAGAGAAAGGTCAAAATCAAGACCACAGAGGTGGAAAGAATAGCACTTGGAGGGGCGAATAGAAATCTCTGGTTTTGAGCAACCTCTCCTCTGACACAACTGAAGAAACACTTCAGGACCTATTTGAGAAGGTGACTTTTATCAAAGTACCTCTGAGCCCAAATGGCAAATCTAACGGGTATACATTTATAGAATTTGCATCATGTGAAGATGTCAAAGAAACTTTCAATTCCTTTAATAAAAAGGAAATTGAAGGCAGAGCAATCAGGCTGGAGTTGCAAGGACTGAGGGGATCCCTAATGCAAGAGGTCAGCCCTCCAAAACTCTGTCAAAAGTCTGTCTAAGGATATCATTGAAGAGACATTAACAGAGTCTTTTTGATGGCTCTATTCATGCAAGGATAGTCACTGAACAGGAAATAGGAACCTTCAAAGGGTTTGGTTTTGTAGACTTCAACAGTGAGGAAGATGTCAAAGCTTCCAAGGAGGCCATGGAAGGAAGATGGTAAAATTGATGGGAAAAAGGTTACCTTGTACTGAGCCAAGTCTAAGTGTGAAGGTGACTTTGGGAGTTTGGTGGAAGCAGAGGAGGCTTTGGAGGTAGATGTGAAGGGAGAGGTAGATTTGGTGGCAGAGGCTGAGGAGGCTTTGGAGGATGAGGTGACTTCTGAGGAGGCAGAGGAGGAGGAGAAGACTATAATACACAAGGAAAGAAGACAGAGTTTGAATAGTTTCTCTGTCTCTCTATCTTCCCCCTTACATTTGAAAGAAAGGACTCTGGGGTTTTTATTCTGTTACTTCATCAATAACAGAGCGTTCTGAAGACGTTCCAAGACAGTGTGCAGTCCTGTGGCCTACTTGGAAAGTCGTAAAAATAATATTTCAAGGGAGATACTTTTGTTGGTTTTGATTGGAAATTCATATAAACTTTTTAAAGAGATGAAGACAGACCTAAAAAAATTATCAAAGATAATCAACCTAAAAACTAACAATATCCAAACAGTAATGGTTGATCCTCAAGGTAATTTCTTGTTGTTAATGATTTTCTGAGTAAGCTTATGGCCCATAGCAAGAACTAAGGTAATTAAGCTTTGACAAACATTAAGTCTTACAAATTTAGTAAAAACAGCAAGGCAGAGATTTTAATATGATGAAACAGAGTTTATTTCAGGGTGTAGAGATGGCTATTGGTAGTAAGTGCTACAGTCTTTTTCTCAACCAAGCTCTGCTACTTTAGAAAGCATTTCTGTAACAAACTCATTCGACATTAGAGAAATCATATTCTTTCTCAGTCCTGAATTTTCTATAAGATTCATAAGAAAACTAAGCAGAAATTCTGATGTAATTTATTTATTTTTATTTTTAAAATACTAATGTGTAATAAATGTTGAATATTTGTCATCTATCAGGAGTCAACAGCTTCTTATATGATTGAAATTCTCAGCTATAGCTCCAAAAGCAAAGTTTGGAAATGTACATAGTATGTATAACTAGATTAAATTATTCAAGAGTTTCAGAGTTGAGAGTGAGACAATAAAAAGCCATCCAAGGCTGTGCATTTATTGGTCCTCACAGGGGTTCAGCTGGATCTTGTGCCATCAATTATTGTTAATTTCTTCTTATTTTAATTTTTAATATTTTTTGCTTGAATACTTTTACATTACACACAAAAAAAGGCCACATATTTTTGGACAAATCTATTGAGAAGATAATAAGAATGTTTTAGAAGGCAAGTTCTATAACTAATTAATCCAGTTACATTATAACACTTAAGAGTTGATTTTTTAAAAATAAATTATTTTATGTATGAAGAGCTAGCATGGTTTCTTTCACTGAGTAGATGTCTTAGATAATCCATTTAAGGGAGATGACTCGGTCCAACGTGATGAAGCCTATGTCTTTTGTGTCCTGACAAAACAATGAAACACATATTGAGGCTGTAATCAGCTGGTGCTGATTTGAGCACAGTCAGCAAAAGTGAGATCCTAGGCCAAATTTTCATGAGTGGCTCCTGTAGGCCTGTTGGTGACGCATCTTACTTTCTGTGGGTGACCCATGTTACATTCAGCTCTCCAGTTCTTTTTCTCTTAAAGTTTATTTCTTCCATGAATGAGAGGGACAGAGAGAGACAGAGAAAACACTTCCGAAAAGTGTCTTGATACCATGAACCACTCACAGCTTCAGCTGTCCCCCACCCTAGATCATAAGTACACGTGTGTACAAGACACACTCAGGGAACACTCTAGATATGAATTCAAAACCTTCCCCTTGGGACGGGCTTGCAGAAGAGTGTCAAGTTTTACTGTAGCACCTCCATCCAGGCTCCCAGTACTAATTATTTATAATATCTTCCCCTTGTTATTGTTGAAAAGTCTCTGTATTTGATTCCTTCTTATAAAGATGCTCCCTGTATCTTTCTCTGTTTTCCATTCCTTCTCTATCCCTATACAGAGGCACATAAGTGCTGCCAATTTTGTTCCCTCCCAATGGTCCTCCCGACTCCCTTCCTCTCAGCTCATCTCCCTTTCTTTGTTTCTGTCTTACCCTTTCTCAGGACTTCGACCATCTACGGACTGTAGACATCTCATTCCATGCATCTCACTGTGAATTTTAATTTCCAGTCCCTCATTTATAAAGGCTGACTATTTCAACCTGTGGAATTTATTACAATAATAGCTTTGCAATCTAGAAAGTCATTTGTATTATCTTTATCACAAAACATGTGTTGTCCTTGGAAACATTTTTTTAAAAAAATATTTTATTTAACTTTATTTATTATTTATTTTAATTTTACCAGAGAGGGACAGAGCAAGAAAGAGATAGAGAAAGTGAAAGTGAGAAAGCAAGCCACCAGGTCTGGGCCTTGAACTGTGGTTAGCCATTGGGAATCCAGTGCCCTTAACCACCACAGCACCTGCCGGACCCATGCAACCTTTTCTTTTTTTTTTCTTCAAAAATATTAATAAGCTGTTCTTTTCAATATTAATACCTCTATATTCCACTACACCCTAAACTAGCATATATCATTTTCAGTTTTCTCTTCTGAATCCATTCTCACATCCAAGAGAATACCAAATTCTATTTTTATTATTATTTTTTTTTTTAGAGAGATTTCTACTACAGGGTGTGTGCACTCGCCAGAAAGACAGAGACAGAGACAGAAAGTGAGAAATCACACCTTCTCTGGGGGTGGGGGATGGCCACACTGGAATCCCTTCTCCTTTATTCTCCTCTCAGGATTTTGGGCATGCACGCACACACGCCTGGTTTGAGTTTCAAGTGACTGGGTCAGGGACTTGAACCACGGTTGATTACTGGGGAGTCCAGCGATGTAAACATGTCATCTTCTGACCCTGTTATTATTATTTTTAATACATTTAATCACTGTATATCATTACAGCATGTAAAAAGAATTTTCTCAGCATGAATACACCATTTATTATTTCAGTTAAAAATGTTATCATACACATTATCAACAAATAATTTTCCTTTTTGTTCCTTAAATGTGTTACTTCTTTATTTTTCCCCTTTATTTGCTTCCTCTCACCCTCCCACATTTCCCACCCTCCTCCCACATTGTCTCTAGTACCCAGAATTGCTCTCCATGCTTTTATATCTTCCAATCTTTCAGTTTCTGCTACAGAGTGCAGACATTTGGTATAAACTGAGTGGGGACATACAATGCCTCTCCTTCACAGTCTGTCTTGCTTGGCTTAGCAGCAAATCTTCAATCTAAAAATTTAATGGAATTCCTTGAGACCAGTAGATGGCAAAATGGTTATGTTGCTGGACTCTCACATGGCCAACCATAGTTCGAGTCCTGGACCTGGTGGTTTGAAACTCACATTGGGTATGTTATGCACGCATGCCCAAAATCCTGAGAAGAGAATGGAAGAGAAGAAATTGTGACGTGGCCATTGCCCCGCAAGGGTGATATCTCATTCTTTGTCTCTGTCTCTTTCTGTCTCTCTGGAAAGCACATGTACCCTCTAACAAAAATCTCTCTTAATACAAAAATTAAATGCTATCCCAATCAAGTTACCAGAAATATTCTTCAAGGATTTAGAAGAAACAATAATAGAAATTGTGTGGAATCACAAAAGATCAATAATTGCCAAAGCAATACTGTGCAAGAAGAGTGGAGTAGGAGGCATCTCACTCCCTAACTCCAAAATATATTACAAAGTAGGAGTAATCAAAAAGAGCATAGTTTTGGCACAAGAAGAAGCATGTGAACCAATAGAACAGACACCCCATAAATAAACTCTCAAACATACAGCCAACTGATTTTTGACAAAGGGCACCAGTCATTTCAGTAGAAAAAGAAAACCTCCTTAGCAACTTGGTATCCACCTGCAGAAAGATGAAACTGGAACAGTAACTCACACTATTAACAAAAATCAACTTAAAATGGATTAAATATCTAAACCTAAGACCTCCAACTATAAAAACTACTGGCAGATAACAGGGAAAACTCTTGGAGCCATTAGAGTAGGCAGAGACTTCTTAAATAAGATCCTCAATGCATAGTTGATAATGCCAAAATTAGACAAGTAGGATTAAGTCAGGTTAAAAACCTTCTGCACAGAAAAAGAAACAATAATTAGAGTGAATCAGCAACCCTCAGAACGGGAGAATATATTTGCAAAATATGCATCAGATAAGGTACTGATAACAAGATATACAGATAATTCAAGCAGCTTATCCCACAAAGTAATCAAGTCAATTAAAAGATGGACAAAAATGAGACCAGCAGTTAGTGTAATGGCTATGTCGCTGGACTCCCATGTAGTCGACTGCGGTTCGAGTCCTAGACTGGGTGACTTAAACTCATCCCAGGCGCATGTGTGTTCATGCCCAAGATCCCGAGAAGAGAATGGAGGAGAAGGGATTATGGTGTGGCCATCCCTCCTGGGGGGGTGATTTCTCGCTTTCTGTCTGTCTCTCTCTCTCTTTCTGGTGAGTGCACGCACCCTATAGCAAAAACCTCTCAAAAAAAAAAATGGGCAAATGAGCTGAATAGACCACTATTTAAGAAAGACATACAGCCAAAAAGCAAATGAAAAAATACTCAATATCCCTTATCATAAGGGTGATACAAATCAAAAGCACAATGAGAGACTATATATATATATATGAAGTGCTGGTGAGGCTGTGGTGAAAAGGGATCTCTCCTATACTGTTGGTGGGAATATAAATTATTACAGTCACTGTGGAGAATGTTATGGACATTCCTCAAAGAACTACAATATCATCCAGCAATTCCACTCTTCAGTAACTACCCAAAGATAGAAATACATTCAGTTGGAAAAACACCTGCATGATTAATAATCCATGATTACTATAGCATTATTCACAATTGCTAAGATAGTACCAACCCACAAGTCCATGAACAGATGAATGGATTGAAAAAGTGTGGTACATACACACTATGGAATACTACTCAGCCATAAAAAACAATGGGACCCTGGTATTTGATAGAAAGTGGCCAGATTCTATTATTTTTATAGCTGCAATACTCTCTGTATCTATAGCTTTTCACTTTTTTTTTAAGTTTTTACTTTTTTTTCATGAGAGAGACAGACAGACAGGGTTCTCATACTACACTTCACTCTGAGAGTCAGCCAGCCTAAATTATAGGTACAAGTATGTAGGCCAGAGATGGAGAGGGATGCTGTGGGCTGTGAATGTAGGGCCTTTCCCTGTGGGTTCAGTTCCATTACTACTGCATTACTGTCTTGCCCCTATAGTGTCTTACTTATAACACTATAATTAAGACCCTGTTTCCTAGAACATTTTATTTTTTAATTTTATTATTAATTTATTATTTTTTTAATTTGCTATAAGGCATATCCACTCACTGAAGAGGAGAGAGAGAGAGAGAGACAGAGAGACAGAGAGAGAGAGAAGGACATAGAGAGGGAAAGTAAGAAAGCAAGTAGCCAGATCAGGGATTTGAACCACTTTTGGCCAAGTGGGAGTCCAGCACCTTAACTACCCTGCCACCTGCTGGCCCCTCCTAGAACATTTTAATTCTCCATTCATAACATTCTTCTTTCCAATAAGTTTCATATTGTGTAACAATTAGTTTTCTTATTATAGTTTAGATTTATCCAGCAAAAGGGGCATTTATTCAAAATTATGCATTTTCCAACTATTCATAAAAGCCAGAATGTCCCCCTTTGTATTTTTTTTAGCAGCAAAGTGCTTATTCAAGTATATTTCAATCTTCTAGAGAAATATTTTCTTGCAATATTACTCAAATTCCAAAATTTCAATTTATTATTTTTTTTTTGTGGACTAAATCATGTGCGTTGAGAGAGACAGAGAGAGAGAGAGATGGACTCGATGCCGCAATCCTCCAGTCTCCATAGATTTTTGCCATAGGGCGGGCGCCATCAGTATTGTGTTATTATAATACTTTCATTGGAACAAGAAGAGGGTTCTAGATCTTCTGTCAATAATAACAGTATGAAAAAATAAATTATAATACTCTATTTTGATCAACAGGACTAATATCAAGTTAGTCTATGAGAATATACTTTTATATATTGTTAGTAAATAATTACTGAAAAAGTACTAAGATTTCCTGTAGTACATCTCTGTGGCTGTTTAAAGAAATGTCCGTTTGTGATGTTTCTAAAATTTACAATACATATCTATGACTGTGCAGAGATGGTGGTCTTGAAATTCGCCAATAGGTATATTATAAGAGAAAAATTTTAATTTAACATACACATCTGTATACCAGAGGAATTCAAAGAGTGACCAGGTGGTTATGGCTTAAGTACCCTGTCATATGAGAGAGAATAGGAAGAGAGCAGGTTGAAGAAGATGATAGGTTTAATGCTCAGACAATGGTGAGTAGATTTTTCTCTGGGAACTGAACGGGCCTGGAAAATGGACAATAGCCCGTGATATAATCTATTCAGGTGTGGTGACATTTTTCAGTCTTCCTTTCCGTCATATGATTTTGGCCATCGAAATCTTAGGCAGGAGGCTGAAGCCAATTGTTTTCCTCTTTGCTGGGTTCAGTCTTCAAGTGGGTCATGGAACATCAGGGTGAAGCCCTTCTCTACACTTGGGGAGAGAGACAGGATCAAAGATGATCAAGAGACAGGATCGGAGAGTCAGAGACTTTTTTATGAGACTATTTCTCCAACTTCAGCATGTCATAGTGGCAGTATTTGAGGCATTGTTTTCAGAGCCTCAACAACTATTTATAACCACCTTTTAAAAATTAGTTGTTTGCAGGTTCGAAAACCAAGGAAGAAATTATTCAACATATTATTCATGCAAATGGTAGTTGGTCAAAATTGAGAGTATTCCACGAATGATCTTTGCAAGGTATAATTTTTTTTGAAGGAGAAAATGTGTAACTTCCTCATTAGGATTTTAAATGGCATATATGTATATATGTATATATATCTGCCATTTCATTTCAGTATGGGTCTCTTGCATTATATTTCATAAAATTGAAAAAATTGTGGGCATTATATCAGGCCTAGAAAATAATTGCCCATTGCAATATGATTCCTCATTTTGCTTCTTGCTTGCTCCATCTCCGTTTCTATGTGTGATCAGAATTATTGAGAACTAGGAAGGGACTTCAAAAAGTTTGTGAAAAAATGGAATTAGTGTACATTTATTTGGGTGCCAAAAAATTTTAAATCCAGGGACCAGCAGTTGGCATAATGGCTATGTCACTGGACTCAACTATAGTAGAGACCACGGTTCGAGTCCCGGACCGGGTGGCTTAAACTCACACCAGGTGCATGTGCTCGTGTGCCCAAGATCCCAAAAGGAGAATGGAGGAGAAGGGATTGCACCCCCTGGGGGGTGATTTCTCGCTTTCTGTCTCTCTGTCTTTCTCTGTCTTTCTGGCGAGGACATCCCCCCCTAAAAAAAAAAAAAAAAAAAAAAAAAAAAAAAAAAAAAATCTCCCCCCCAAATTTTTTTTTAAATCCATGCATGGATTTTTCACAATATTCATTTTCCATATTTTTACAAAGCTCCCTCATATTCTTATAAATTAGTTCAGAGTTGAAGATTGTTGCTTCTACAGTCAATATTTCACCTAAATTATAAGATACATTTATTCCTACATGGTAGCTTACATATTTTGTATTTGAGATCCTGATATCTAATGGAAAGAACTTACATTTTCTTTCTCTCTCTTTTGATAGCTCTTTATATTCTGTGAGCTAAGACAATGCGTTGTTCATAGTTATTTGGTAAATGTTTATGCTATGAACAAATATGACATTTAAAAACAATATTCTTCTATTGGTTTTCCTTTGTTGATTTTGTTTATTCCAGGTGATGGCAGTAAAGGACCTTTGCTCCAGCCATAAGCATACGAGAACAAAGCCCAAACACTTCGACTTCTTCCTTAGAAGAAAAATAGTCCTCTGCCAGATGACACACACACCTAAGCACACTCACAAGTGCACACACACACACACACACACACACACACTTTCACACATACTAAAGAAATGTGCAGAAAAATGTGCAAATTATGACACTGACAAAATATTTGATAATCTTCATAAATACCAAGGCATGTGTGTTTTCATTCAATTTATTATGTTTCTTGTTTATGACATGCTTTAGCATAAGACTCAACTCATTTATATAATTTGATGAACTAGTAGAAATATTTATGTTCCACCATAGGCATGTTAAAATGCACCTGGATGAAAAGAATAAATGATGTGTTCAGACATAGGTGAGACCTCAATAAAGCTGTTAGGTTCAAACATGTCACATAAGGCAGATGGCACCAGAGCAGTGTTATGTCAATGACAGTTTCAAATGCAAAACATTACATTAAGTCTCTAGAGTGCCGACTGGAATCACAATACATAAAACAGTGTAGAAGAAATGGTAAAAAAGAAGCTTAAAAGAAAAAGCAGACTCATGAACACTATAGGAAATGAATGCATTGTAGTCATTTTTAATTGCTGGCAGTGTTCTGATTACCTCTTTAACCAGAAAGGAAGTAGCACATTTGTATAGTCCCTAGCAAAATATGTTTACAATACTGATATATTCATAAGCAAGAAAAAAAGATGCTATTATTCATTAATAGTAACTAATATTATTGCAAATTTTTTGTTAAAAAAATAAAGATTCTCTAGGTTAATTTTATATGATTTGTTGTTTCCTGAAAAAAAATGAAAAATACTGAAAGGTCCCCTTAATGGTTCAAAGTTTTACTTTTATTGAGACTTTTTTTTATGTTTTCTTATAAATTTCATGCAGCTTTTATCATTCCAAGCTTGCAGTTGAAATGTCCACGACTCTCAAATGTTCAATGAGTTGCTCGAAACCATAAAAATTGTTAGTGGAGGATGTAGGAATATAAACTAACGTTCTTTTCCATTATGCTGCTTGTCCATTGTGATTAAAAACAAACAAAAACTCCAGAGAAACAAACAAAAAATCTAACGAATCTGCTACTCTGCCTATGGTGGCCAGATTCTCCTTTCAAATAAGGATTTAGATGAAGAGCATGCCCAACCACTGCTGGCATCTCTCCACGAATGCTTGAGCTCATCTCCCCACTGAATCATTCTTATCCGGACTCTTTCCAACACTCACAGTGTGACTGCCTCTGCTCTGGGTGCCCTAGGGAAGATGGAGGCGTTTCTCATAATAATCACTTGCTCTGAGGAAGATGCCTGTCTTCCTGGTCATCACCCCATCCTCAGCATTGTGCGTGCTCATTTTTACATAAAGACAGGTTTTTCAAGTTTAATTTTGAAAATGGGGTCCTTTTTCCATATGAATGAAACCCGAAATAAGGAGCAATGTAATAAACTTTAAAATAAACCTTTTTTTGTAAGGTTTTCTAAAAAAATTTTAAAATAAGTAGATTTTGTGAGTGTGTGTGTGTGTGTAATATATATATATATAAAATATATATATATATTCAGAGTGAAGATGATTTCTGAAGTTTTAAATATGATCAAAACTATACAATACAATTTAAAGGCTAGGAAAATATTTTATAACCCATATACGAGATGGTAATTGAATCATACAACTGGAAGAAAAACTGTAAACAAAGGATGTACAATAAAGCCAGCAACAACAAACAACCCTGACAATATAGATAAGACTAATTAGCCAAGTGTTAAAATGACTTGCAGTATTTTTTCCTGGTAAAAATTAAAGAAGCATTCTTTAGTAATCCTAGATTCATCCAATATCAGTAATTTTTTTGGTTATCTATTCAGTTCCAATGTGAAATTCTGTTTAATTTTTTTTAACTAAATGATATTTTAAAAAGAATAATTGTGTCCAGAAATTGTGTCTTTTTCTTTCCTCTTTTCCCCCCTTTGTCTTTCTCTCTCATGGAACCGGTAATAAATGGACTTTAAAAAGCATAATTACTGAATTACATTACCTAAAGAAGTAGATTCCATTTTCTTTTATCGGATCCCTATGAACTGAACTTTCCTTAAACAAGTCTGATGTGTATGTATGCCCAGTAACTGGGCAGGCTGAGGCTGGAGATGGATCACAGCATGAGGACTCTACTGGTGGTGTTGTCTCTGCCTCTCTGTCTCTCTCATGTGTCTGTATCATGAAAGAAAGGTGTAAATTCTAAAGGAAAAAGAATACAGACTTAAAAATTCGTTTGGTGAAAAGATTGGCTGTAGAGTTAAAAGAGTCATATAATGACTTTGATATCAGACTATACTCAGTATCTTCTGGATTTGTAAAATTTGTCTTTATTCTATATTAGTTGGATGTTTTACAATTTTTTCTCTGATTCTGATTCTAATAATAGAAAATAGAATTGTAGGTAAGGAAGAAACCATGTAGGTTATCAAGTGCATCAGACATTTAGCAGATAACACATTTTTAAAGGTTTTTTGCCATAGGCCATTTGCATTCCTTTCTCCTCCATTCTTCTCTCGGGATTTGGGGCACACATGCACTTGTGCCCGGTAATTTTCAAGCTGCCAGATCCAGGACTTGAACCAGGTTGGCCATATGGGAGTCCAGCACCTTAACTACCATGTCATCTGCTGCCCCTGATAATTATTTCATTTCATAAATGAGACTGTTGAATGTAGAAAGCTGTAATGTACTAAAGATTTCATAACTAGGCGAACTAAGTATCTTGCAAATCTAGACAGCTTTCTTCCTCACAGACATTCGCTTAATAAAGTATTTGTATATTCTTTTTATTTATTTATTTTTTGAGAGTTTTTTCACTAAAGGGCGCGTGCGCTCGCCAGACAGAGAGAGAAAAAGAGACAGAAAGTGAGAAATCACCCCGCTGGGGTGATGGTCATGCTGCAATCCCTTCTCCTCCATTCTCCTCTCAGGATTTTGGGCACATGCACAAACTCGCGCCCGGCGTGAGTTTGAAGCCACCGGGTCCAGGACACGAACCGTGGTTGACTACGTGAGAGTCCAGCGACATAGCCATTACACTAACTGCTGGTTCCCAGTATTTGTATATTTAATGCCACCTTGAGATCACTTCTCAGGGGCCTCGGATTAATTGAATGATCATGGGGAGGGGGTATCTATATTTCACAAGTCTTTATCTCAATATCCCAACACCAACAATGTCAAATGCATGGTTGATCATAATTAACTACCTATGCCTAACATACAATTTGCATTATTTTCAATTAATTAAAAAAGTGTGAAAAATGAAGAGAGAATATGTCAAAATTTGGTGATAACATGCTTTATTGTAGTGTGTTCTTTAATTTTATTTAAACTTGTGTCATAAATGATCATTTCCAGTAGATGTTATGACTTCTTTAGAGCCTAAACACACACTGGAAAATTTTTCTTATATAGCTTAATATGTAAACTTAACATATAAATCGGGAACATAGAAACTGTAATTGATAAAAGAAATGTCAATGATTCAGAAATAATTTATTGCAATGGAGACTCTGCTTTTGATCTTCAGGTTATGCCATGTATAATCTGAAGCACTTCCCTGAAAGAAAAATTAGAACAGCATTGGGTCCAGTTTTCACTATAGGAAAATTTTTACAATAGACCATAAGGAAGGTCAAACCTATTGAACAAGGGACTAATTAAATGTTCACCTGTGGTAAATGCCTCTTTAGGGTGGATAGTTTATTTCAGTCTACAGCTCTCTGAAGACCTTTAAAATAGCAATAAAAACAGACCTATATAAAGTAAAGGTGGGTTGGACTGCAGTCTAACATGAAGCTATAGAACTACAGTTTCTCTTCTGAAATAATGTAATAATATCCAATTATGCGCATCCCAAAAGCATTGTTATTGACCTCCAAGTAAGAGAGTATATGCTTATCTGCAGAAATTGTCTACAGGATTTTCTAGAAAGCCAGTTTTATGTTTGGGATGGGTTCTACTGAATGTTGGTGCAGTCTGTAAGCAGTCTTAACTCTCTTCCCATAAAACAAAAAACTTAGTGATGAAAAAGAAGACATTAAAGTACCAAAAATACTTAGAACTCCGAACATATACATACATATAAATAATAATAGCAATAAAAACCTACATAGGAAATGAGCTCCCTTTGATTAAAAAATAAAAATTGTCTTTTAATCTCCCAGAAAATCTTTACCTGGAATCTGGCTCTCAGGAGGCAAAGTGTACACAAATAGAAACACACACACACACATACACACACACACACACACACACACACACATACTGACAAATGCTAGACAAAGTGAGAAATTTTACTTGGCTTGTTAGCACTGCTGACTATTACTCAACTGATTAATAGTTGCCACAACTGCTACAAAATTGGAGACCCCAACTTGCTCATATTAAAAGAAAGCAAAACAAAAACACTAAATTTTTGACATAGGGGGCCAATATCCAATGCTCTGTCACTTTTGCTACCTGAATAGTATAATTCTTGAGCCTTGTGGACAATGTAATAGGACTTGACTTGCTTTACTCTCTCCTTCCAATCCCACTGACACTGTGTTTCCATCTGTCAAACCCTGCATCACTTTCATAGTCCATTCTTTCACTGCTTGTATCTTGAATTTGACTCTTTTTCTCTGGGGAACTGAGTGCAACTGCCAGAAGTCATTTCCCTTGTCACCTTTAACAGCCATCGGGAAGATGGAACTACATCTCTTCTATGATGGGTCTGAGTTTTCACCTGACAAAGCACAAGGCATTGAAAGAGACTCACTTTCGATTTACAAGCATATTGACTAGAACCCTGAATCACTCTGTTTCAACAATTTGTGATTACAGACTGAGACATCTTCCTCTTCACTGAGACAATCTGCAGTATTTTTTTTTTATCAATAGCCATCCACATGGAGAAGTTAATAAAATGAAATCAAGAAGTGATGGGTAAAATGGAATCTCCATTGTTCTTAACAAAAATCAACTTAAATTTCCTTTTTATTTCTGCTTTCTTCCTTACGAATTTGAAATAGGAATTTTGTGATATTTAAAACACTTCAGCCCAAAGTGTATAACTTATAACTATCTATATTTATTGGATACTTATATACCAGGTATTTTTCTTACTGCTATACATGCAAAAGAAAAGAAAAAAAATCTTATGTCATCTTCACAATTATGCCCATGAGACAAACATTATCCCATTTTACATACTCGAAAATAATAAAAATCAGAAGAAAATTATTCATCTGCCTATAATGATATATCATTTATCAGCTCTTGTTTCTAGGATTGGAGCAGTGTAAGGAAATGTTTTAAACAAGGAAACAATAAAGAGAAATCATTTCATACTGATGGCGTGGGTTTAGCTGGAGAAATACAGCAGTGCTACTTCTTGGAAAGGTAGGTGTAATAAGTTGTTTAATCTCTGAAGCTATTTGAATCAGTATCTAAATTATAACTAACATTTTATTGAACACATTTATATGTGAAAGTCATATCCATGTGGCACTGTCACTTTTTATCTCATTTCCAAAGTAATTGCTCCTGCTGATAGGGAGTAACTTATAACAATGAAGTTGACACAGGGTACAGAAAGATGTCATTTCTTTTATTTCTTTGTGTCAGGCAAAAGCACTCCTTGGAGACTCTATGTAGTAAAGTCAGGCATATATATTCCAGTAGGGGAGCTGATGGTCTCTGCGTCTGCAATAGAATCACATCCAGCATAGAATCATGGAGATCTGAAACTTTTAAGATGGTTGGGGAAAAAAATATTGTAGTACTCTCAATTCCTCATATAAGTGGCAGATTCAGCTTTGGTCGAATTCTTTTGAAGCTACCTTTTAAAGAATGAGATCTTTTCAGAGATACCATGGAATACCACAAGGGATGCTGAAAGAAATAGGCCAATGTGCCTGGAGTCTTGTTCTTTGTTTATTTGATTATATTTATTGGCAGTGCTCTTTTTTCTGTATTTGATGAAAATGTAGTCAAGTTTGATTTTGCCTTCAATTACATGCCTTTAAGATGACGTTCCGGGCTCGCCCCACAGCGCAGCAGTTCAGCATTGCACGTGGGGAGCTGGATCCCATATGGCTGACTGCAGTTTTAGTCCAAGCCCCAGTGGCTTGAAAAACATGCTGGGTGTGTGTGCATGTGTGCTCCAAATCCCGAAGGAATGGATAAATGGAGGAAAAGGGTTGTGGTGTGGCCATGCCACACTGGGGGGTGCATTCTCTTTCTGATAAGTGCATGTGCCCTATGGCAATTTAAAAGAAAAAAGATTAAAAAAAAGTAAAAAAAAAAAAAAGAAAAAAGATTAGAGTTTTAGGACCATTCCCATAATGCAATAGTTAGGAGCTACATAAAGAAAGCTAGATCCTACATGGTCCACTGAGGCTCAAGTCCTGTCCCAACAGACTTGAAAAATATTGTGTGTGTGCATGTGTGTGTGTGATGTGTACCTGAAAGTGTCTAGGATCCTGATGATATGGAGAACTAGATGAAATAGGATTGTGGCATAACTAGCCCCATCAGGGAGTGCTCTCTTTCTCTCTTATACACATTAACATGCGCTTAGGCATTAAAAAATAGTATGCTTTTAATAAAATACACAAATAAAACACCTTTATATACATAATTAGCCTTTTTGGGACCAAATAAAGTAACTTAAAGATCATATTCATATTCTTCCAAAGAAGATAAAGGAGAAATTAACTACTGAAGGAAGCATGAAACAACGTAAAATATTAAATAAAACAGTACCTTTCTGTCTTGTACCTTTGGCCTTTATAAAATGTCAGTGCATGCACATTGTTAACTCTTGCATTATCCTGGTGAATTAAGTCTTGTATCATTATGGCAAGATATGTTTTTAAGATTATCTTTATTTCTCTATGCTTTCATTTATAAACTTCCTGTATTCTTTGATTTTAAGTTTATCTTTTGAAAATAATTTATAGTTGTATTTTTTTAATCCATCTTCACTATTTCTTTTAATTGGTGAGTCTGTAATTGTGGATATGTTGCACTCATCTCTAAAATGTTATTTCATACTTCATTTTCCTTGAGTTTTCTACTTTATTTTCTCTTCTGTCTTATTTTTTACCTCTTTTTAATTTTTGAGGTAGAATTGAGATTTATTTTGCTTTTCTAGTGCTCAGCTTCTCCGTATTTTCCTATTTTTTTTTTTTGCTTCATCTTGAAGTTGCATTACCAAATGTAATGAAGTTTGAAGTTACTAATTTCCCCAAAACAAGTCTATAACATCTAGTGTTTTAAATCTCTTTTTTTTTTTGGAGAGGTTTTTTTCGCTATAGGGCGTGTGTGCTTGCCAGACAGACAGAGAGAGACATAGAGACAGAAAGCGAGCAATCACCTCCCAGGGGGGATGGTCACGCTGCAATCCCTTTTCCTCCATTCTCCTCTCGGGATCCTGGGCACGCATGCACACGCACTCGGCGTGAGTTTTAAGCCACTGGGTCGGGATGCGAACCGTGGTCAACTACGGGGGAGTCCAGCGACATAGCCATTACCCTAACTGCTGGTTCCCTAGAGTTTTAAATCTTATGAACTCCTAAACTTAAATGCTATTGTTGTCCAATATTTTAATTTTTCTATTCTTTCTTTTTTAGGTTTTTGTGATAGCGCATGTCCACTCTCTGGAGAGAGACAGATAGGGAAAGTGAGAAATCATCCCCCGGAGGGATGGCTATGTTGCAATCCCTTCTCCATTTTCCTCTTGGGATTTTGGGCATGCTCACATAGACACATGGTAGGAGCTTCAAGTCACCATGTCAGGAACTCAAACTGTGGTCATTCATGTGTGATTCCAGTGCCTTAATCACCACACCACCTGCTGGCCCATAATTTTCCATTATTAAAACCATGTGGGAGACAGCACTTTGGCCTTTATGAATTTGGATCCTAATGTCGCCATCCTGGCCCATGGGCACCTGACACAAACTGGCAACCTTCCCACACGAATCTACCTTGCAAAGCATCATGTTTTACCACTGTGCCACCACCTGGGCCCATGGTTTTAGTGTCGCACTTTTCCCTAGGCCAGCCTTGAGTCCAGGATCCTCCTGCCTCAGCCATCTACTCACTGGGATTGCAGGCATATACAATGGTCTTTAGGTTGGATCAGGACCCAATCCTGGGCATCCCATGTGGACCCAGCTTACAAGCAGTATTTTAGTAGCATGAACCTATGTTGCTGGGCCCACTTATGTTTTTAATGTACATCTCCCAAGGACCAGTGATGATTTCATTTTCTTATTGCAATTTAGAAACCCTCTTCTGTGAAATGTTCATTCTGATGATTTGCTCCCCTTCTTAAACTGGGTTTCCTGTTTTTATAAAACTGATATGAAAGGTTTCCTAGTCTATTTTTGAAGTGGTCTTTGTTTCTGTTAGAAAGAGAAAGAAATGCAACAGTGAGGAAAGAAGCTGTGAGTCAGATAGAGAAACATTTTTACTTAGTTGTCTATGTCAGTACAGATCTAAGGCTAAACTGCGTAAGCAACATTTCCAGGAGTTACTGATCACTTGTTCACTTGTTTCTTCCTATTAATCCAGTCTCCAACAGCTCTTGAGACCTGGAACATGTGTAATGTGTAGGTGAGGGGGTAAAGCAAAAAACAGAATCTGAAGGGTGAGTTAGAACAACGTCTGTGTTAAATTGCTTTTTTCATCGCCCCAGTTATTTTCCATTTGTGAACAATATTTCCAAATGCTTTACATAGCAAAAGGTTTTATAGGTCCTTGTTAAATTTAGTAGAGTCCTAAAAATTCATGCCCCTAAATGAATGGGGATTCAATTGGCATAGGTTTTCAACCTGATAATTAAAAGTGTTCTAAAAGTAGAAGCTAATTGAATTTCAATTTACTTCTCTTTCTGCATCAACAGCATGATTTTAGAAACTTTTTAAAAATAGCTGTAATATGCTCAAATATTTCATTATAGCATGACATTAATGATCTTGTAAGTAGGCTAATTGTAGATTCCATTGCAGACCTCCTTTGGAGATACTTCTGTTCAACGCTTAGAGCTGGTAGAATAGTTTTGGTTCAAAAGTCTACTCCTGTATCGTGAATTTTTTTTTTCTTTCTTAAATTCACAGGAATTAGAATTCAGACTTTGTGTACAAGTTCAAACTATTTTGAAACCACAAAAGAGATTTTTAAAATCTTTATATAACCTAGAAAATTATTTTTGGAGTTTTGTATATTTTGCATTTGGCAAATCACATAACATTTCTCTGTTGAATGGGTGTGAGGAGAGGCTTCTAAAAATTCATGGAAAAATGAAATTAAAGTACAAGTTGATTTTGGTGTGAGAACACTTGTAAATCAACACATTTTTTAATGTAATATATATTTTTCTGTGAACTTTCTGAAGACCCTACTCTCCTTCATCCAAATATGTAATAATGCCTTTAATAATTTACCCACATACAATGCACCATACAATTTTGGGACATTCTCAGGCATTTGATACTCGTTTATGGAATCTCAGTGGGTTCATGGATCCAATAGAGTCTTCATGCCAGGATCAATTCCAAGCTTCAGCAAGCCCCAGATTATGAACACACATGCTCTTTGTTTTCAAAACGGCTCCTAGACTTCCACCCTAATATATTCCACTTAAGGTTATAAGATTTCTTATTCGTGTTACATACAGATCAAACATATACATACAGGGTACGTGGTCAAGTTAGTTTCTTGCACACAACCCTGGAGGTTTCTTTACTAGGTTGAATAGTATCTCACCTAAATTCATGCATGTCTACTTGGAATTGGTGGATGTGACCTGAAATGGACATAGGTTCTTTGTGGATGTTACCAAATTAAGATGAGATCATAGGTCACATTGGATTATGGTGCCTGCTCGTTCATATCTGATCTTCTCACAAGAAAAGGAAAATTTGGGCAAAAGAATCAGAAAGAGAGGAGATAGCTATGTGAAAGCAGAGGCAGATATTGGAGTTTTGTGGCCAGAGCTAACAAATGCCATGAACTGCCAACAACCACCAGAAGCTAGAAGAATCAAAGATTTTTCTGGAGGCTCTGAGGGAGCTGGCCCAGAAGACACCTTGATTTTGGAACTCTAGTCTCCCTGACTTTGAGAGAATAAACTCCAAGCTTTGCCATCCACTTTTTGATATTCTGTTCTGAGAGCCTTAAGAAATAAATTCAGATTCTCATTGCTCTTGGATGAAATCCAAAATCCTTACTGTGGCCTGTAAGACACTTTGTGATCAGGTACTACTTGGGTTTTCAGCCCATCATGTGTCCTCCTTGTCCTACTCTCTGTGAGAAGTTAATTGAACAACCAATTTTGCTGTAAAATAAAATTGTATGTTTTATAATCTATATACAAGTCCCCATTTTTGACGTTAAAAATCACCAAGAAAATACTATACTGCCAAATCTCTAAGTGCCAGTATGGCTAGTATAGAGATATTTTCCCAGCTGGATTTTTAAATCATGATACCATTGGCAATGATTTATTTTATTTTTAAAAGAATTACTTATTTAACTTTACTATTTATTATTATTATTATTATTATTAATTTGCCATAAGGCACATGCACTCACCAGGGAGCAAGAGAGAGAGAGGGGGGAAATGAGAAAGCAAGTTGCCAGGTCTGGGACTTCTACCATGATTAGCCATGTGGGAAGTCCAATACCTTAACCACCATGCCACCTACTGGCCCCAACAATAATGATTTATTAAGAGCCATCACTGTATCACTGCTGAGTCATTTTAATAATTTGTAGAGGTAGAAATGAAAAAACATAATAGTGGACCAAGAGATGGCATAGTGGTTATGTTGCTGGGTTTCCACATGACTGACTGTGGTTTGAGTCCCGGACCCAGTGGCTTGAGAATTACGCCAGGCACATGTGTGTGCGTGCCCATGATCCCAGGAGGAGAATAGAGGGTGTTGCAGTGTGGCTATCCCCCCTGGGGGTAATTTTTCACTCTCCCTGTCACTATCTCTGTCTTTCTCTCTTTCTAGAGAGCACACACACCCTACGACAAAAATCAAAAGCAAATAAAAAAAATAGTAATCCACCCATCCATAAAACCTTATTGTGATAGTTAATTTTTTGTGTCAATTTGAATGGGTTATAGATGCCCAGATAGCTGCCAAAACATTTGTAGGCATGTATGTGAGGGATTTCTGGAAGAGATTAGCACTGGGATCAGGAGATTGAGTAAAGAACATCCTCCTCACTCAGCAGTGTGGGAGGGCAACATGCCCGCTGTGGAGGCACAGAATAGAACAAACAGAATGAGGGGGGGAGAATTTGCTCTATGAGCTTAGGCATCCATCATCTCCTGCCTTGGACATCAGAGCTTCTGGTTCTCAGGCTGTTGGCCTTGGCCTTCCTGTCCTGACATATCCCTATATCCTCCTGATACTGCTTCTTTGAGGAACACAGACTAAAACATATATCATATGAAACTGCTGGTAGGATTCAGTGTGGCAGTATGAATCCTGATCATGTTACTTATATTTGAACATATTTATTATAGTTACCTTTTTTAGGGTGCTGTTTATGATGAAGTAGTTGGATGACAAGAATCCTAAACTGTGAAAATCATCTTTAAATCAGAAACAAGTCACATATTGAAAAAGCTTTGGTTGTAAGGTTGCAAGTCCATCTCATTATTTTTTCTAATTTTGTAAATAGGGGCATCCTTCTGGGTCTTTGTTTTGCTTAAGTTCATTTACTTATTTCTCTCACGAGCAAGAGAGTTATAGAGACAGCACTAACATGGTCTCCATGCCACAATACCCTCCCAGCATCACCTAGATCATGAACACACACATGCCTAGCACACTCAGGGAGGTCTCTGGATGTGAAACTGGAACCTTTTGATGGGTGTCAGCCTTGCAGAGTGTCACAGTCAACTGCTGTGCCAGTGTCTGGAATCTAATCCTAAATTTTCATCAGTAAAACCAAGAAAAATAACATAGCATTATAATGGATAATATATAATATAAAATGAATAACATTTGATCTTAGTACAAAACTCAACGTTTGCTTAGGGACCCATTCTTTTAGCTGTTACAAAATAACAAGAAATTAAAGACAGCGTACCAGTTGGCTGATGCTACAGAAAAATGTTTCGTAGCAAACTCAGTAGCTTAAAACAACTATCCTTTTTATCACAGATCTGTGGTTTGTCTGGGGCTTGATCGCTCTAGTCTGTACTCAGCTGGGAGGATTCAACTATATTCCATGGGTCTTTTATCTCCTCCTGTGACCAGTGTAAGAAAAGGAAGTCATGTGGAGCAGAGGTTTTGCATAACTCTGCTTGCATCCCATCTGCTGATGTTCCATGGGTCAAAATAAGTTGCATGGCCAAATCACGGTAAGGGAAAATGTACTAGGGTGGGGTAGGCAGTGAAAGGATTTCAAACTGCAACAGAGAATGAGAATTGGTGTCATCAATACAATCTGCCAGAATCACTGGCTCCTGTTTATAATCTAATCAAAGAAGTATTAGAAAACCATTTTAATTATAAAAAAGACAAAGATAAAGATTGCAAAGTTCTCTGTTGATATGACGTGTGTGTTAATATCTTTGATGGTCGCATACTGCATACATAGCTTGAAAACCCTGCTGGGTGCTATAGAGAGATATG
Organism: Tupaia belangeri chinensis; assembly: GCF_000334495.1. NCBI lineage: Eukaryota > Metazoa > Chordata > Mammalia > Scandentia > Tupaiidae > Tupaia > Tupaia belangeri. Next base: position 522,509 of record NW_006203535.1, on the reverse strand, counting down.
ATGATTGACTATAAGCAATAAAGCATAACAGTTTTAAAAAGTGTAAAAGGAGACAGAAAGACACATGGACACACGATAGGCAAAATGAAATGGTCATTGAGGCTTGGTGCAGAGCACATCAGTGGGCGATGGTAGAGGAAGCATGGCAGTCGGCTCTGCTTCTATAACTAGGAACCAGAGACGATCATGCTGTAATCTCGGGCATCACAGAAAACTTGTTCCTGAGGCAGAAAATGGCCTAATTACATAATACTTTCTCAACTGTTATCATCTTGAAGTTAACAAGAAAAAGACAATTTTCTACTATTTCTTTCTATGTGCCCCCTAAGGCTCTTTACCATTATTAAAAAGGCTGCATCTTCCTGTATTCAAAATTTCTGGGTGGCCTGTTATGTTATGGTGGTGTCAAGTAAAGAATTAATCAATCATTGAGGTGCTTAAAAATGTGGAAATGTAATCAAATATGAGTCGGTATGCATGGATTAAAACTGGCTATAGGGCCACCCCTGCACCCAGTGCTTCAATGCTATGCATAGAAAGGTGAGGCCAGTAGGTGGTGTGCTGGTTAAGGTGCTAGATCCCAGATGGCTGACTGCATAGTGTTTGAATCCCAGACCCTGTGGCTTAAAAACATGCCTGATGCATGTACATGTGTGCCCAAAATCCCCAGAGGAGAGGGGACTATGGCATGGTCATCCCCTATGAGGTATGATTTCTCTCTCTCATTCTCTTTGGTGACTGCACACATCCTATAGCAAAAACAAACAAACAAACAAACAAAAACAAGAACAAAACAAAACAAAAAAACTAAATACCCTCCCTACCTTCCCCAAGAAAGTTAGGTAAATCCTATATAGTCAACTATGGTTCAAATTCCAGCCCTGCAGCTTGAGAAACATGCCAAGTACCTTGCATGCATGCCTAAAATCCTACTGGGAGGAAGAAATTGAGGAACTGCAGCATGTCCATGCCCACTAGAGGGTGATTTTTATTTATTTATTTATTTTGGCACTCTCTCTCATGAGCAAACCCTCTTTCTAGCAATTAAAAAAAATCAATAAAACCCACAAACCAAAATCAAAATAAAACAAAACTAAACTGGCTATATTTTCCAAATGAATGCTACTCCAAGTGCAAACTTTACTTAGAAGAACTGGGTTAATAAAGGGCAGGGTTAGTCTCTTAAAAGAAGCGGTTGTAATCTCCCATCATTTTATTCAAGTGGGGATAGTGGTGACAAATTCAAATGGTCCACATTTGTGTCATCAATGTCTTAATATGTGATTCATGTATGACTCATATGACTCATACTCTAACATGTTAATTGTGTGACTGTTGCAGTTTTTTATAACATTTGACAACATTGCCACTGCTGTAAAACAGGTACAATGACATTTTACAACTGTTAAGAAAATCACTTGAAATAATGCTTGTGAAAGGATTTTACCAAGTGTCAACTATTAGTCATGCTATTAGTTGTTATTTAGAGTTAACAGACAGTTATAGCTCCAAAAGTCTATCAATTCCCTCCACAGGAAAGATTAGCACAAGATAAAGATATAATGAACATGATCACAAAATGCTTTATAGGCCCTATTAATCATTTTTGCACTTCACCTAGTAGAGAGTATAGTTTTAGTCCCAAATTCATCTTTATTCCTTGGCTACAGAGTGCACTGCTAACGCCAAAGAGTGGCCTAATTGAAATGGCCCATGTTCCAGGAACACTAAGATAGGTAGTTTAGAACTGATGTTGCCAAGACTCCATATTTCCCCCAGGAATCATTGATTAAAGGCTTCAATTTTTTTTTCATTTTCTGAAATAATAATAGTCTCAACCATTGGAAAAGCCTACAGAGGTAGATATAACTGGGAGACAACTCGAATACTGAGAAGCTGCTATTCAAAACATGGCACTTGAGTTTATCTTCTTCTATTCTCCAGTCTCCTCATGTTTTCTTTGTGACCAATGGCAAACTATGAATGCAAATGTCATTTTCAAATGGAAGCAATGACCTATGTATACTTTCTTTAAAAATAAGAGGACAGGTCAAGCTGACTCTGTGGCCTGGTGGTTAAAACTGCCAGATCCCACTTGACCAAACTGGGTGATTTGAGTCCCAGACCCAATGGCTTGAGACACACACTGGGCTTGCATGCTTGCATGCTCAAAATCCTTGAAGGAGGAAGAGATGGAGAAGAGATTGCAGTGTCACCATTTCCTACGGGGAACGCTTTCTCCTCTCTCTCTGTCTCTGTCTCACTGAATAGAGAGCACATATCCTCTTGGAAAAAAAGAGGATTTTTACATGTAAACATTCTGCGATAATGAGAGCAAATGCAAAAAAAAAAAAAATACTGTTGTGAAGAGGAAGGTTTGAAGGTTTAGCGGACTTAGTTTGTAAGAAAATCCAAAATCCTTGGTGAGAATAAACTATAAAGTGAATACTTGCATTTCATATCTGTCATAAACTAAAGCTTTTCCTTGGCATGAATATAGCTGCATAAGTACATCTGATCGTAACTAGATTCAAAGTATGAAGCAAGGCTGCTCATCACTTCTTAGGTGAATGTTTGTTTCAACCATGATGAGGATGAAAGCTGCTGATACATCACCAAAAAATGGCAGACTTTTTTTTTTTTTTTAAGCAAGCAAAGCAAAAATCAGTAGGAAAGAAATTCAGAGTTGCAGAATAAAATCATGTAGGAATCTTGTTTGATGCTACTGAAAAGTAATTGGATTTGTGAATACCAGGGAAACAGCTCAATGAAAAGAAAATGATATGCTGATGTGTTGACATTTGAGTTTGCCTTATAGAAAGAAGGAAAAAAATAAGACTTAAATTTGAACTTGTAGAAATCTTTCCCTCTCTTTTGTGACTTCTTGCATGGGGAATTCCATTTCATATTAATCAGATGGAAAGGGATTTGAGAGATATTAAAAGATACTTGAATATGTTAGAGGATGGAATGTCAAGGGGACAAGTGCACATTTCTTAGAGTCGTTAATAATTTTATGTTTTAAAATGTGAGAGTCAAATTCAAACTCAAATAAGGACCTCAGTTAACAAGATATATTTGTTATTGTCATGATGAGTGCAACCTAAGTCAAGCAAGCCATTCTTAGAAATAAATAGCTTTCATGGAAGGTGATGAAACCCTCTGGCAGTACAGCTGGGGCACATCTGCGTTATCTCAACAATATTCAGTAGTTAAACTTACGCATTTATACATAATGCATGGCTTTGATTCACATCTGCATTACCAAGGGCTAGTCTGCTTCTACTGTGCATCATTCCACGAAATGTATGCAGTTCTCTAAGCAGGTCCTGAGAACCGGTAATTCTAGGTAGGTTTGTATTTTGATGTAGCTTTGATTGAAATATTTAACAGCTGCTTTAACACAACGCTGTTGATGGTGCTCTTTTGAAGGTGTGATACAAAGTTACAAAGGAGATCAGTGTAGCCTGTAGCCTGTGGGATGCAGGGTACCAGTCAGGTCCAAGTAGGAGGACAAAGCCCTGCTGTGGGTAAGGTTAGTACAATCTGGCCCTGAGCATGCTAACTCAGTTCACAGGATGAAAGACTAAGTTGTGGATACACCATTGCTTAATTTAGGTACACCCTGGAGTGAGGTGTAGATGAGACACTAACACTGAGCTCCTTCCTTACCAGCAATTCTACATGTATGGTTTGGTAAACATATAAGTGATACAAAATCATATCTGTTATTATTATTATTTGGAAATAGGTGACAGAAATAAAAACAGATGGTTTGGTATTTCTATTTTGAAGCCAGCCATGGTGGTCCAATGGTAGTACGATGCTCTGCTGTGCTAGGCTCAAATGGAAAGTTCATGGGTTTGTGTCTGCAGGCTCCCTGTACTCACAGGACTTTGCCTTGCAGGAGTCTGGGGTAGATCGCAATTTAAGGACCCTGCTGGGGTTCTCTCTCTCTCTCTGTAGAATACAAGAGACAAATATTTTGTAAGGCAAGAAATCAATAAATATTTTCAATATTTTTGAGGCATGGACTGAGCTGTGAGGCTGAGGAAATAGGTAAGTTTATTGCCAATAGGCAGCCAACAAAAAGCTTTATGTTCCATGCTGAGTAGCTCTAAATTTATCCTCTAGGTATGGGGTATAAATATGGGACTGCATATCCTATCCATTTTAAAGAATCAGGAAAGAATTTTGGAGGAAATAAGATGCCAAGTGAAGGAGGATTAGGGGATAGGTAGTAACACGGGTGGGAGGAAGGGAATGTTTGGGTAGAAGAAAGGGCAGGTATATATAGCCAGAAAACCCAACTCATTCAGGAACCTGAAATTAGTCCAGCTGGGTGGGGCCAGAGAGCATTCTGGAGAGAGAATTCAAAGATTCAAAGATGAGGCTCACTGCACTGTATGTATATTGTCATCCCAGAAGAATACAAACTCCTTGTGGCAAAGCTGTGGAATTGTTATAATCTGTCCACCCTGGCCTCTTTAATATTCAAGGTATGCATCAGACAGAGAGCCAGCCAAAATATTTTCTGTGGCCAAAATGCAACTCTTTTTGGTTGTAGTTCTTGCTCATGGTGGGAGGCTGAGTGGCCCCCAGGAGCATTCCCTGGCAGGAAACTAGAGTACTCACAGCATTCGTGCATTGCAAATCCTGTGGCCTTCCTTTATCTGAACAGTCACTTGGCTGCTTCCTCTGAAATTGTTCGTTCTCCCTCTCTAAACTGCAGGAACTAGAATACTAATGGCATTGCCTTTGCTCAGACAGATTTTCTAGTACCTTCAATTCAGTGTCTTGACTTTACATAACGAATACACTCCCTCCATCCCCAAACACAGATTCCCTGCAGATTCCACACGTACTACTCTTCCTCCTCCTCTTTTCCATAGCAGGGCTGCCTTGCCTGCTATTTTTCAGTGGTCTGAAAAGGAGGTTTAATTTTCAGACTATTGAAGGAGGCTCTTGGGGAGTGTCATTCACTGCATCGCTGCCTTCTGGACCAGCACAAATTGAATTCCATGCATGCGTGCTTATCTGTCTTCGACAGCCCCTCGCAATGTCTGCTCCCAGTGCACAGACAGAGGGGGCTGCCATTCCTTGTTTCCTTATGTAGGGCGGGTGGGTCTCTCTCTTCAACCAGGAACTGTTCCTTCATCGAGGACTCTCTCTGCAGCTTCGCTCCCCACGACTGCTGATTGCAGCCTTTCTCAAATGCCAAATCTCCTAAAATGTTTATGGGACAGCCTCCGGATGAGCACCAGAGCTGTGCCCTGAATAATAACATATTTTACTCTGAGCTTAGCCTGTGCCCAAAGATCTCTGAGTGTTTGCTGCATGTAATCTGAAAGTGCAAAGTTACAAAACTAAACTAGGAAGAAATGACATGCCAGCAACATTTCCAATTTCAGGGATATAAAGCAAGTACTTCTTAACAAGAGAAATGAAAATGAAACACTTTATTTTTAACAGAATAGTCTTTCTGCTTTGTGAAAGGTATAGGGGTTTCTTGGAGAACCTGTGGTGTTCATTGCTTAAAAAAATGTAAGACAAGTCAGGGACGTCTGAAAGTGAGATTCATAGTATAAGAAAGAGGCAAAGCTAATGAGAGGGCTGGGAGGGGGTGCAGTGGTAACATGCGATGCTCTGCAAGGCTGAAACACACGGGAAGGTTTTGGTTCACCTCCGCAGACCTCCCTGAGAATGCTGGGCACATGTGCACATGATCTGGGGCTGGCTGAGACTAGGAGTGGGTAGAATTGTCAAGACTCTGATGGGGTGCTCTCTGTTTCTCTTTCTCTCTTTCTTACTTGTGGGGGAAATAAGTAAACTTAAAAAATACATAAAAAGGTTCTAAGAATATTGACAGGTGACCACCCTGAGGTGGAAAGCATGAGCCACAGAGAGCTGCCAGGATATCCTCTGTGAAAGCTTTTGCTGATAAATTGGCTTATTTATCAGTTACTTTTCCTTTTATGCATTTTCCTGGTTCCTTATGATACAGCAACTGAGGATACAGAAAGTGAACGGGAACAAAAAAACCCAAAAAACCCTCAGCCTGATGGTACAGTTAATAGCAAACTGAATTGCAATGCTGGAAGCCTCCTGGCTCTTGGTAGGTTGAGATCTCTGGGTTGGCTGAAAACAGGCAGGGCACTCATGCTTAAGATCCTGATAAGCTAGAGAGCTATAGGAAGGGAATGAAAGGCCCTGTCAAAATCATT
>NW_006203535.1:497822-516254 GCF_000334495.1 Tupaia belangeri chinensis | reverse complement strand
CTTTCCCGCCTCTCCCCCTCTCATGCATGTGATACACTATCTGAATAAAGTAAAGCTTAAAAAAGAAATTGAGACCAATGAGTAACTATTCAAAGGATATGTGCCCAGTGAGAAAGTTCTCTCCAAAGAAAAAAAGGAAAGTAGTTCCCTCATTTGATGGTCAAATGGAAGATGAATGGTCAAGATATAGATATATGATTATATATATAGATATATACATATGTATATATACACATATATATGTATGTATGTAGATATATACATATACACACACATATATATACACACAAATATACACACACACACATATATATAGGGTCATCAGAAACTTCATGACATTTTTCTTTGCAAAAATGTATCATGACTTCTCTGACAACCCAATACACACACACACACACACACACACACACACACACACACACACAGCATGTACAAATTACATCGGATGCCAAATGACCTCTCAAAATGTGTATGATAGGGGAGTAGATATCCTAGAAAAATACAATAGCTATTCCTAAACTCAGGTCTGCCTGATTCCTTGCAGTAACCCCCAGCTAGATTTCTAGCAAGACGAATGCACTCTATGTCCACATAGAAGCTTCTTCTGAAGTCTATTTACACCCACATTCACTAAGCTATGAACCATGGAGCTTCTTGCCAACGACTTTTATTAGGTATCTAAGAAAGAACTCAGGAGGGTTGTTTGACTTCTACAGGACGACACATTTGACTCTTCAGATTTTCCTTCGGTAGTAAATTTTGCTCCTGCTGACAGCAAGAATAATTGCTGCACACAGAGTTTAACTCTATTTTCTTGCTCAATTTTTACAGTGTGAGAAATCTTGGACAATGAAGTTTTTCAGGTTAAATTCTGCTCTGGGCAGGGAAAATCATCTTGTATTCTGATGTCCAACCCAGTAGCAGCTCATTGTGTCACTATAGGAGGGGGCTTACTTTGAATTGCTTTTCGTATTTTAGATAATAGCAAAGAATAGATTAATTTCTTTTTAAAAAATGTACATGCTGTTTTATTAAATAAGTACAATAGCATGAGTTTATGTTTTCTGATTTTAAAGTATGCGGAGCTAGTTAGGCATCTGTACCTTATTGTCTTCCACTACTTACAACCTATGGTACATAATTTACTGCATTCTTCCTCCATTTTCCATTTCCACTTAGGAATAATAGCAATGTAGACAAGGAAATAACATTAGCCTTAATGTATTCTATCATCTAATTCACTGATATGACCTATTTCACCTGCATGGGTTCAATAAAAAGGTTGCTACTGTTTTAATTCTCAAAATACATGCAATATGATTCCGAGTCCCCAGGAAATCTCTTTTCCCGGTTCCCTCCCATGTAATTACCAGCAACTCGAGAAATGCAAACGCACTGATGAACTACTCTACTTATTACTCAGGCGTCTTCTGTTGGAGAATTTACAACTTCTCAGGCAGTGGTGGCTTCTGCGGGAGGCTGCTAGCTCTAGTCCTTCCATGCCGATGCCTCTGTGCCTAAAGATTTTCATTTCTACTTCCTAGTCCAGTCAGAAAGAGAATTTTCTTATTTTATTTTTTCAAAGTTACTGATGAGGAAGCTTTTGAGGGCAGCTGAGAAGACCAATTGTCTGCTGCAAGCTGAGATCTGCCTTGTTTCCTTCTCTAGCTAAAAAAGAAACTTACTTTACAATGCCACCCTCGGCCTTGGGTGGAATCAAAGGTAAAAAAAAAAAATCTTCAGAGACTCTGAAGGCTAACCAAAGTCCTTGCCCATCACATTCTTCCACAGGGCCAACCGTGCTCTAGAATAATTGACAGAGTAAATATTCCTGTCTTGTCTCTCTAGTCCAACAATAAAATCACAAATAGAAGATATGTTTACCAGTTCTGAAATATTTATTCTTAAGTATGATCAATGTGTTGCTATAATCATAAAGAAAATTTGTTTTAAAGACAAATAATGATTATCAGTAATTTTACCACACTGTACACATTGACTAATAAAGATTTTTACTGACTTCTTTAAGTCTACCCCAAAATAGAAGATATAATAGAAACAAATAATTCTCAGATTATCACTTTTTTAAAAAAGAGAGACAGGAACTCTCCAAAAGGTCTTCACGTGGTGATCCACTCTCAGTCTTAGCTGGCCTGAAAATGCACACCTGGATGTTCAGGGAGGTCCCAAGATATAAACCCAGGACCTCTCTCACAGGCATCAGGTTGTGTTACCATTCACCACCATCTGCCCTGCAAGACTATCGATTTTAGTAATTGTACTTTGAATTCATCCTTTGAACATTCCTCTTGAGTTCCTATATTAATTTTAACTTCCTAAGAAAGTTTAGAATATCTAACACATGTTAAGTTAAAAGCAAAATCATTGGGTTGTTGGAAAAGTCATGATGTATTTTTTCAGTGCGGAAGTGCATCAGTGCATCATGACTTTTTTGACAACCCAGTAGCTGCCGGAGAGTGTATGCATGAGAGAGAGAGAGAGAGAGAGAGAGAGAGAGAGAGAGAGGACACCACCAAATAAGTTTCTATACATGCGGAGAGAGAGTAGACTGAAAATGAGCTGGTGAGTTTACAAGTAGAGTTTAGAAGAGATCAAGTAGAACTAGGTCTTGTTTGGAAAATAAGACTGTTTCTCATATCTGGTCTTTGTAGTAGGTAGAAGATTTCAGAGTAAAATTTGAGCTCTCTGGACAAAGATCGAATCAGAGATGTGCTCTGAGTGCCTTGTTGAGATAGCTTAAAGAATTAAGTTGGTCCTTATTAACCATCTCTGAAAAGAAAAAAAGGAATTTAAGAACCTAAAACAGATGATTTCACAGTAGTTTATTCTAAAAGCAGCAGTCTAGGAGCTCATGGAGGGAGATTATTTGCCCTGAAATCAATTGTCAGTGTTATCTTTGTTGAAAGAAATGATCTCAGATCAGATCTTACAAACATTTTAAGGAGATTCTTTTAAAAAATGCTGGCATCCTGAGCTAAAAGGGACTGAGATGGTTTACACTGTAAAAAGGCCAGGTCCCCGGGTTTTCACAGAAGGCAAAAAGGCAGAGAAATCTACTCAATTTCCAATATGAAAGTAGCTAAAGAGTATAACAAAAAAATAAATAAATGGGTACATCAGAAGGAGGAACTGAGAATACTGAAAGTCAACGACCTGAGTCTTGACGCCTGTGGAAAAGAATTGGAACTAATTAAGGAACAAGTTATGGCTCCAGGGGCAACAAACACTCAGAGGATTTCAGAATTCTATGGAATAGGGACAAATGTGCATTTCTCATTTTGACCATTTTAAACGGGAATGTTTATTGTGGCTATCTTATTTCTGTGTTATGAAACATTGGCACATAACCTGTATTTTTAGCTCGGGTGTAATTGGATATAGAGGAGTCATGTTTAGGGGGGCCTCCTCCAGATTTAACGTAGATGAGGAGCTCCTGGATTTAGACATTTTGGTGATGTTGGGATGAGTGTATTTCACATGAGGGAGGGACAGGATAAAAATCAGAGGGATGGTAGTCAATTCTTTACAAAGATGGCCCAATTCTCTACTTTCTCCAAATCTGTAGTCAATAAGACTTTTCATTCATTGTGAAACACAGTCTGGACTTCGTAAAGTTCTTTGGCCAAAAAAGGAAAAAAAGGCAGAAGTGAGAGTCTTCTGGTTCTGCGCCTATGCCCCTTTAGTTCTTCTGTCTTACTGCTCTATTGTTTTACCCCTGTTGCCAGTGAGTGAATCCAGGCTATCTTGCTGGATGTTGGGGCATGTGTCAACCACCAAACCTAAGAGTGGTTATTCTGAAACGGTCCCCTCCAGCCTCCCTACAAGTTGACTTTAGGCACATAAACAACCCAAGCTTAAATATGTTGAACTAAGTCTATATCAGGACTGCCCATAGAAACCATATTTATGTTAGTAATAATTTATTATTGATTTTGTTTGGGTGTCATTGTTATATAAAAATAATAATGATACACCCTTATCCCCCTTGGCAACTACCTCCTCTAACACAAGAAGTCGAAATTCCATATTTAGAAACCCATTGTCTTGATTTACCCACTAACATTTATTTATTTATTTATTGAGATTTTTTTTGCTATACGGTGCATGTGCTTGTTGGAGGGAGGGAGGGAGGGAGAGAGAGAGAGAGAGAGAGAGAGAGAGAGACAGACAGAAAGCAAGAAACTACCTGGAAGAGGATTGGCCATGCTGCAAACCCTTCTCCATTCTCCTCTTGGAATTTTGAGCATGCACACACTTGTCCAGTGTGAATATCAAGTTGCTGGGTCCAGGACACAAACTACAGTCGACCATGTGGGAGTCTAGCACCTTAAACACTTTGTTAACATTTATATTTAAAAGCAAAAACAATGTTAATGTAAAAATTAATTGATCATGTTCTTAACTGATCTGAGGAAAAATAAAAAGACAAAAATTGGAGACTTGGAAGCTTATTGAGGTTCTTAGATAAAACAGTCTAACAAAAACATACCATCTTTTTATGAGAAGTATTACAGATGAAAGACCTGAGCCTTGTGTGATACAATTTAAATAAAGACAAAGATTTGGAAAGATACTGGACACTGCTGGCTGTTTTCTTTGCAACACACAGGTGTTATGCAGAGCTGTGGATGAGAATCTTAACAGCATATATTTTTCTGTTTAGGAACAGCAGTGTCTTTGGGTGGTGGTAGAGGTGGGTAATATCCTGAAAGTAAATTTTTAGACATTTACATGACACTAAGATATACAAAAAGTATGCGGCGTCTTCTACAAGAAGCTTGACTTTGTGTTGAAAGAACATTCCTTCTCACTCTCAGTCCATGAGGGTATGCGTGGGGCTGACTAGTGCCAAAGAAAGCACGAGATCCGAGCAAGGCTAGAGATAAAATTCTGAGTTATTGGGAAAGAAAATGTCTCTTGCTGTGAGAACTAGTAATCTTCTAAAATGTGAATCTTTGTGTGCCTACAACTATCTCACAATCACCAAGGGAGAGCTGACTTAAAAGGAAACTAGAATAGGGAAAATACCATTAAGAATTGCAAAGAGACAGATTCCAGACGATCTTGATTGAGTCTTAAATTCAGCCAAGGGTTTAATCTGGTGGTTCATTCAATGCCTTAAATTTTTTAACTTGATGGTAAAATGATTTCCTATTTTTAAAAGCCCATGTGAGATGAGTATTTAATCTCAAAAAAGTTTTAATGAATGAGTCCCAAATTTACATCAGAAGAGGATACTGAGCTGAACATATGTTGGTACTTACCAGTGAAAAACGTGTACATTTTTGAAGTAACGTTAGTAGGATACAACGCTAAAGATTTCATATCTGAAAAGAGTCGTGTCCTAAAGCCTATTTACATAGCTCATTTAGGAACAGAAATAAGGTTAAAAAAAAAAAAAGAGAAAATCATCCAATGTGTGAGTGTTTTGAGACAGGAAAGGACTATTGTCTGAATCTATTTTGTGTTGTTATAACAGAACACATGAGACAGAATAATTTACTTGTTAGATTTTTGAGCCTGAGATATCTAGACTGTCGAGCCACTGATATCTGCTGAGTCCTTACTGAGCAAAGGCAGAACGGGTAAGAAAGATGAAAGAGTGAACTCACTCTTGTGAATCTTCTCATAACTGCATTAATCTATCTATGACTTTCCCACCTCTCGTTACGGCCCAACACTGTTGCACTGGGGATTAAGTTTGCAAGGCATGCATACTGGGGGGCACATTATAACCATAGCATTCTGCTCCTGGTCCCCCAAATTCATGTCCTTCTCACATGCAATACATTAACTCTATTCCAGTATCTTCAACAATCTCAATTTGTTTCAGCATTGTCTTTAAAGTCTAATTTCTTTCTTTCTTTCTTTCTTTCTTTTTTTTTTTTTTTGAAGAGGTTTTTGCTATAGGGCATGTGCACTCGCCAGACAGACAGAGACAGAGAGACAGAAAGTGAGAAATCACCCCCCAGGGGGGATGGCCATGCCGCAATTCCTTCTCTATTCTCCTCTCGGGATCTTGGGCACGCATGCACATGTGCCCGGCGTGAGTTTAAGCCACCGGGTCCGGGACACGAAGCACTGTTGACTACATGGGAGTCCAGCGACATAGCCATTATGCTAACTGCTGGTCCCAAAGTCTAATTTCAAAACCTCACCTAAAAACCCTAATGGAATAAATAAACTTAAAAACATAGAAAATGAATTTTCTATACATAATAATATTCTTAATATTGCTGACCACGGGCCACCTTGCAGTGCGATAGCGCAGTACACTGGGAGCGGAATCCCACATGGCCAACTGCAGTTTAATCCTCACCCTGGTGTCTTGAATGACATGCTGGGTGTGTACGTATTGAGTGCCCCAAATCCTAGCAGGTCAGAGAAATGTAGGAAAAGGGATTGTATTATGAACACGCCCCATTGGGGAGTGTTTTCTTTCTCTCCTTCTCTCTTTCTCTGACAAGTGCATGCATCCTGGGGAAATAAAAACTGCCTATTGAAAAACTGGCAAGTGTATAAAAAATAATCTATTGGAGGTAACTAGATTTCTTCAGGCAACAATTAACTATATTTATAGTTTTAGATCTAGAATATAGTTATTTACAAAAAAATGGCACAATTCTCTACTTTCTCCATATCTGTAGTCAATAAGGCTGTTCAGCCATTATGAAATAGAGTCTGGACTTGGTAAAATTCTTTGGCCAAAATGCAATTTATGCCTCATTTGATATCGTGGGATGATTATGGTCTTTTACCATCTAAGTTTGCATACACTACAAATACTGCTGCTTAAAATATGAAAAGTGACAATTGATTATTGTTCTGCTTTTGTTTGTATTTTTTAAATTTATTTTTAAATTAAATTTAATCACTCTACATGTTTACAGTGTACACCATGGTTTTTCCCAGCACGAATATGGTGCATATCAGTCAAGTCAAAGGCATTACCATATACATTATCATCAACAGATAACTTATCATTTTCTGTCAGTTAAATGTATTACTATTTTTTTCCCTGATCTTCTCCCTCTTACCTCTTATAAGCAGCCCCTCATGACCTACCCCCTTTTATACCATCCCTCGTATCTATAGTTGGTCTGACTGCGATTATACTTTTCAGTCTTTCAGTTTCTGCCATAGAGTGTAGACATCTGTTGTATATTAAGCAGGAACATACATTGCCTGTCTTTTAGAGTCTGGTTTACTTCACTTAGCATTAAATCTTCCATATTTGTCCACTGTTTATTAAATGTCAGGGTCATTTTTTTTTTTAATTTTAATGACCACATTTTTTAAATCTACTTCTCTGTCCTTGGACATTTGGGTTGATTCCATATCTGTAGCAATTAGAATAATGCTGCAATAATCATGGATGTGCAAACGTTTTTCCAACTGAGTGTTTTTCTATCCTTTGAGTAGATACCTAAGTGTGGAATTACTGAGTCATATGATGGTTCTATTTGTAGGTTTATAAATAGAGTGGATTGGAGAAACAAATATAATCAAAATGTCAATCCTAACCAAATTATTCTACAAATTTAATAAAATTCCAACTAAACCACTAGAGATATTCCTCACTCAAGTAAACAAAACAACCGTGAAAATTGTCTGGTGTAATAAAAGGCCCTGCATTGTCAAAGTAATACTGTGGAAAAAGAACAAAGTAGGGGGCAGCTCCCTTCCTGACTGCAAAATATATTACAAAGCTGTGATAATCAAAATAGCATCACATAGGCACAAACACAGGTAGGTAGACCAATGGAACAGAATTGAAAACCCAGAAATAAACCCTAAAACATGAAGTCAACTGATTTTTGACAAAGAACACAGACAACCCAGTAAGAGAAAATCTCTTTAGCAAATGGTGCTGAAAAAGCTGGATATCCACCTGTTAGGCTTTTTCTAACAATTCTTAGTACTCTGATATTGAGCTGTTCCCATCTCTAATTATTAATGAATAAAAGTTTACATTTTTATATTTTATTTTTAAAATAATGAATACGACCTGTATATTTACCTAAATTTGTGACTTCAATCCTTTGATATATTAAAAAAAATCTACAAATGTCACATGACTCTTAAGAGTAGTAAAATAAGAGGACTTAAGATTTTAGTTTATTTTCCCCTGAAATCTGCAAAACCATAAAAAATCACCAATGATCTCCAAACTACTCTTGATAATTATTATGAATTCAAACTTGGGAAGGCACATTTCCATTTATCATTTTCTACAGACAGATTGACTTATAAATGGATCTCAGTTTTGAAAGATGGTCTCTTTTTTCTATTGATTGCTCTTGGAATAATATAACAGTTCTGCTTGATCCCAGCTCATTTTTAGGTTAGAGTACCACCCTAAGTTCTGATGTACAGTTAGTTAAATTGACTATCTCATGGAGTTCTGGACAATATGAAGCTCAATATTCTAGGTCTTGGGATAATTCCAACCACCAATGTTTCTAAAAGAAAGGATCTTAAACTTAAATTGTCTCCTGATGTTATACCTAATCCGTCAATATCAGTGTACCCACATAAATTTGAGCACATAGGTATGTTGACAGGCATAGTCGTATTTCCCCCCCCAAAAAAAAAAAATTTCAGTTTTTCCACACCTAACAGAGTCTTAAAGCCTAATATCACCATTGGACTGCTACGCTTTGTTTATTTTACAGATAGAAGTAAGATTGAACATCATTGTGGTTCATTTGAAGAAAATAATAACTATGCCCAAAGATTCATTTTCAATTTAAATCAACCCTAGTCTCAAAGCCTTGAGAGGATGCAGAATTAGAATACAAACTTAAGAAGCTCAGAACAAAAAATAGGCCAGATATTTAAGTTTTAGTTATATTGTCCTTTTTTCACTGCTGCTAATGGTGACAAGACTGATAAAGAATTTCTCTCTTTTAAAATGTCCCTTCAGGGTCAGCTCTGGGCCCTGATGGTTAAAGCAGCCAAATCCCACATGGTTCAAGTGCTAGGCCCAGCAGATTTGAGAACATGCCCAAATACGGTGTGTGTGCATTCATGCCCAAAATCCCAAAAGAAGGGAAAGATGGAGGAGAAAGGATCATGGCATGGCCATGAACTACAGAGGGAGGGGGTGCTTTCTTATTTCTCTCTTTTTCTCTCTCTGGTGTGAGTAGAAACAACAACAACAACAAAAAGTCAAGTTTAACCAGAAGATAGATAATAAGAACTGATGAGATGATCAAGAAAGATTGTGGGGCCAGCCTGTGGTCTGGTGGTTAAAGTAGAAGGATACTATATTCACCCAGGGTTTGAGTCCCAGTCTAGAGGATTGAAAACCACACCAGACAAATGTGTGTGCATGCCCAAAATTTTGGTGGGATGGAGAAATGGAGGAGAAGGAATTGTGGTTTGACCACATCCCACTGGGTGCTTTCTCCCTCTTCCTCTCTGTCTCTCTCTAGTGAGTGCCATGTACCTTCTGGTCCATTATAATAATATAAAAGAGTTATAGGTTTCATCTCCAACAGATCCAAATTTAAATCTAACATTTTTTCTAATAATATTTATACTATGTAAGTTTTTGTTAATTATTTAAAGTCTGTGAACTTCAGTGGTATTATATGGATAAAGATTTGCATGTGGTTTTTATCTCTAATTGAGTATTAATGTGATAAATATGAGACATTTAACTAGAACACCACCTACAATTGTTTATTATATCTATTTGTTGTATAAGTGATAGTATTAAATAAAACATTCATCCTTTGGAAATTTATTTTTGCTCCCAGGAGGAATTAGGTCTGTTATTTAATGTCAGGTGCCTATGTGGGTAGCAGAAAACAGGCTTTGATATAGGTAACAGGCGAGCCTCTGCTTGATCCTAGCTTCAGTGGAGTTGCCATTAGACTTAGACACATGGGGACACAAAAACATATTTTTCAAAGTTTTTGTGATCCTTCTGTATCAGATGTTGATTTAGACTTGTCCCAAAACAAGGCTTCCATTTAAAAGATATAAAACACATAGAGAAATGATGATATTTTGAACCATATGAGTCTTTAGAAATACACTAGGAATATCTGCTTGCAAAATAAAAAATATACATCATTAGCGTTTGAAAAGAGATTTTTTTTGTTACAGATTTTTGTCTTGCAAGCCAAAGAGCATTTATTTTCTGTCCAACTTTACTATCTGCAGCTTGAAAAAAAGTGTTAGAAGTACATTACTCAGAGACTAAAATAAAGGATAAGAATTCATCCTTCAAAAAGACTGACAACAAAGGAATTAAGATAAAAACATTTAAAAAAAAAAACCCTGTAGAATACATCTAGTACATATGGGTTTTGAAACTCAAATGCATTTCAGTGGCTTAAAAATATGTGATTATCTGGGAAGCTTTTATTTATGAATGGACATTCTCTCAAACATCACTCCATATAGTAAAAAAGACATATGAAATAAATTCTTATTTAAAAATATAACCTCTGTAAAGAAATGGATGAATCCTTAAAAGTGAAGAAGGTACAGGAAATATCAATCACTTTATTCCTAAATTCTGTTTATAAAATCTGTGCTGGAGGGCACCACACAAACAGGATAAAGAAACAATCCCTCTCTCATTGTGATTCAACTGGCCCTACGTCTCCCAAACATGTGTTCATTTCTCACACATTTAGTGCAAAGTCTGAACATAAAATCTAAGTATATACTATCTCAGAGGACAGTATCTAGTCACAGTATGAATGAATGTTCAAACAAGCTCACTTGCCTTTCCACGGTAAGGTGGTACCATTGTCTTGAACCACAGTCCAACACAAGAAGTGCTAAGTCCTCAGTTTTCAATCAAAGGCACTTTTTCTTTCATTTTAATTCCTTGTGCCCTTTTCATCTTCTGCAAAGCTTCTATGTCAAACCTAATTCTATCAAATTTCACCAGATTCTCAAAAAAGGATTTGCCATTGAAACTAATTTGTATAATCATGACAATCCAAAATGCTATTGGCCTAGACTCTCTTAAGACGTATGCACTATAGTCATGCCACCCGTCTGTCTATCTGATGGTAGCCTCAGATTCGTAAGTGAGAATTTATGTGAAATGTTCTCATTACTAGAGGTATTTGTAGAAGATCAAGGAACTAACTTTTTATGTTTTTGTTACTGATTGTCATCATATTGTGACTCGCAATGTTATCCCTTCATTCATTACAAGTCAAAATTGTTAGGTGTATAATTATAATTTTCTTTTTGACTATTCTGCCACAATATTTAAAATAGGGAATGTCATGTTTTGATCAAAATGATTTTTAAAAATTTTTCCAGAGGGTAGGTGTGTTTGTTGGAGAGAGAAAGAGAGAGAGGAAAACTGAGCAAGCACTCTCCATAGGGCAAGGTCAATCCCTTCTCCTCCATTTCTCCCTGCCCTCGGTATTTCGGGCATGCATCCATGCATGCCTGGTGTGTTTCTCAAGCCACTGGATCTGGGACTTGAATAGTGCATTTGTCCATTTGGAACCCAGTCACCTTAACCACTATACCACTGGCTGGCCGGAAATAAACTACTGAATAAGTTTTCGTTTGTTGTTTGTTTTTTGTTTTTCATGAAACTGCTCTTAAAGATAAAAGATTGTCATGTTAAAATTAATTCAGTTCAAGTCAATCAATCTAATCAAAACTTTATTTTTGCATTTTTATTTTTATTTCTATTTCTTTTATCCATTCAATCATGTCACTTAGCTTACAAAGTGAATATTCCAACATGTGTACATTTCTCACCAGTCCAGTTCACCATACTAGAAAGTTGTCTTCAATAGATAACAATCCATTTCTTTGTCCCATAAATGCCTTGCCTCTCATTTTTCTCCTTAATGTCCACAACTCTACTCCTTCAAAACATATTTGTAGAGTGCCTGCAATAAGCTAGGCCCAGTTCTAGGTCTATTGGATACTACAGTGTGTATTGGCAACATTCATTGCATTTCAAGGTGAACAGACTTGTGGTTTCTGCTGAAAGAGTTGGAATCATTTCATCAACTCCAAATTTGCAGTATTTAGCATGGCTGTCAATGTTTATGATTAATTTGTGGGTTAGATATGAACCAAACACACAAAAAGACATACACACACAACACACACACACAAACACACACACATTTTTACCATTCACTGTGATGTCTAATTTGAAGCAAAAGCCCATTTCTTGGGCAGAATGGCTCAAGTAAAATGCATTGCTTGGCCCTCATATTCTCTTCAAGAAGACTTAGTTCTGTTGATGAGATACTTGCTAATGTTGTGGTACCATTGCCTTTGGATTCTTCAAGCAAATGTTTTAGGAGGTGTTTTTTCTTCTAAACAGAAAGTTGAAAGAGCACAGGATGCCCTGCTAGAAAAGTCTGGGTTTTTTTCTAAGATACTTGCTTACTGTATATATGACCCTTGGTAAAAATATTTAAACCGTGCTCAAGATTTATCCCACACTAGTAGAGAAGAGCTAATAAAACCTATCCTCAATATTTCTTAATAAATCTTTCTGTGTATAATTTATTAAAGGCAAACTGCAGGTATTTAGTATATTCTCGGTAAAAAACTACATTTCAAACCAAGGCAATTTCAGCCCTTAGGGCAGTGGTTTGTACCTACAGAATATGTTCATTGTTATTTTATGTGACTAAAGAAACAGTAATGTCCAAAACACAGAGACAGCATTCCCTTTACTCACATTGATTATATGACACTTGAGACCTAGACAGTCTACACTATGGCTTTGTGACTTAAAATCTTTAGGCCTGAGAATATAAAGTTGCCCCGAAATAAAGTTTTATAAAGTGAAAGGCCACTACATTGAAAAAAATCTGGATTCAAGTGAGCCTACTGGACTTTTTTTTTTTTTTTCTCTCATTGAGTTTTGTAAGTATGCTTTCAAAGGAGCAAGGTAGTACCATTTACCTATTGGCTGTATTGTTTGTTTTTACAAATGAAATAGCTCTAAAAATGGGTGCTCCTATTTAAGAAGTCTCTTTAAGTTGTTTTGATTATTTGTTCTCTTTTTATATACTTTGGGTTGAACTAACCAATTCTGTCATGGTAATGTAGTTGCTTAGTTTTCTCTAAGAATGGGATATAGCAGAGAATCTGAAAATCCTCTTATTTAAAATCCATTTCTTCCCTTTGTGTGGTCTTTCCTTTGTGTGGAAGGAAGCTTTTGCTTTGAGTGGGTGGAGAGGATTACTCTCAAATACGATAAGGACATTTCAGAACAAACGTAAATATCAATTTTATTGTTAAATTATCTCCTGTTCTCTCAACTTCCAAATTATTTCATTTTCTTTTACTTGAACAAAAGATATCGTCTTTAAGTGATAGTCATCTTATGGCAATTTTTCCCCATAGTATAAATACGATACAAAGACAATTCATTGTGTGGTGCTGTGTATTTGTTTTGAAGGCAGCATGATTAAAATTATTTTCTTTCTACTGCTTGCCTTAGAATTCTCCTCAAATTAAATCCTCCTTTTCTGTGGACAAGCTAATTAGGCTACTATGATTTTAAAAAAAACAAAACCCTATTTTCTCTTTTCTTTATTCATTAAAGAGTGTATGCATGAGAAACAGAGAAAGAGTGAAAACACATTCCATAGGGTCTGGTTATGCAGCAATCTCATTATTCCTGTCCTCTCATCTGTTTGATCTTGGGCACTTGTGCATATTTTTGGTGTATTTCAGGCTGACTGGGCCAAGGACTCAAACCATGTAGCCATGTGGGATCCAGATTCTTTTGAGCGGTGCTTTACCACTGCTTTATGGAACCAGCCCTAGGCTACTTTATTTATGAAAGTGTATTTCTCCATGTAGAACCTAAAGAAAAATGGAATGTGAGCAAATATGGATAAGGAGGATTGATCACAAGAGTCGAACCTGAAGTACAGGAATAGGTCATAAAAAGAAAAAAAACGTGAGAAAGTTTCAGTTTGCCTGTAGGTCCTAAATTATTTTTATGTTCAGTTAATTTGCCTTTGAGAATATGCTGCCTTTTGCTTCTTTGTTTTTGTTCTTCTTGCTTTGCCTCCCAACAGTGTTCAACTGCCATATAGAATAATTCCTTGTATGCATAGACAGACGAAGATTATAACACCATTGACCTGAAATTCAATGTAAACACTAACAGGTCCAGATGTAATAACTTTCCATGCTGTTAGTACTAATTATATATTACTAGAAACTACATACAGTAAATCCCATTATCACTGAACTATGGATTAAGCTCTTGACTCATCAAAACTTAAACAAAAAAGTTAAAATAATTTTAATATAAAAGCATTGATACCATGTAGGCTAAATTCTAACCTTAGATATTAGCACTTACCTTAGGTCAGACTCTTTCATCTCTTTCTATATCTTTGTCTTTTCATGGCAAAATACCATTGACCAAGACAGTTCAGATAGCCCACTGACCTGAAATTACCAAACCACCAGGACAGTCACCAAAAGTGTACTTTCAGCTATTTATCTGCTAAGATGTTTGATTTATTGAGTCATCAGAAGCGGTGTGACACATTTTTCTATGCAAAAATGAGTCACGGCTTCAGACTACCAATATATTCTTTGCTACATTCTAGTGTTATGTAGGAAGTGCTCAGTGAGTAAAATGTAGAGCTTGGTTTGGTAGGGAAAAGAGGAGAGACCATTTCTTATCAGAAGACTGTCATAATAGAAAATTGTATTGACTCTCATGACAAACAAGTTTTCCTAAAAAATGATACATCATTGCTGGATTTTGAGCAACTATGTGACACTTTCAGCACTGTTGTCCGGGTAACATAATAACCATAAAATCGGGTATGGTGCATCTTAGTAAGGCAGGGGATACAAGTGGGAAGAACAATTTGTTTTTTTCTTTTTTTTTTTTTTTGGAGAGGTTTTCCCTATAGGGCGCGTGTGCTCGCCAGACAGACAGAGAGAGACATAGAGACAGAAAGCGAGAAATCACCCCCCAGGGGGGATGGTCACGTCGAAATCCCTTCTCCTCCATTCTCCTCTCAGGATCTTGGGCACACACGCACATGCACCCGGCGTGAGTTTTAAGCCACGGGGTCCGGGCTGTGCACCACGGTCGACTACGTGGGAGTCCAGCGACATAGCCATCACGCTAACTGCTGGTTCCCGGGAAGAACAATTTGAAAACTATTGTGGTAGGTAGGCATGCAAGTTCAGGGGCATGCAATAGGCTTGTGGCTAGAAAAATAGTCGATAACAAGGAAAATCTCCAGCAATCATTCCACCTGCCTAGTTTACCTGAAACCTTCTGAAAGTTCTCACGGATTTCAGTTTCAGTACTCATTAAAAGTTTCAGTGAATGTCTCACAGGAATGATCCAAGTCAATACTTTGATGTTT
Source organism: Tupaia belangeri chinensis (assembly GCF_000334495.1). Lineage (NCBI taxonomy): Eukaryota > Metazoa > Chordata > Mammalia > Scandentia > Tupaiidae > Tupaia > Tupaia belangeri. The sequence continues at coordinate 500,868 of NW_006203535.1, read as the reverse complement.
TGAAGTATTTCTAAGGGAGATGGTAAGATTACTGCATTATATGCCATTTACTGGGTGAAAGAAACATGATACAAATTTCTAACTAATTATTTTCACTAAAACTAATTATTTCCTATTGACCTGTCATGGCATGACTGTACTTAAGAGATCTCAATTTTACCTCAAGATAAAGCTGCTGTTAGTACATGTTGACTAGGAAGCTTTTGTTTGCATATATTTACAGTCATCAGTTCTAGAGAAGAATGATTAAAGTGCCCAAACTAATCCTTACCAAATGTTATTGTCCATATGAAGATAAGCTTATATAATCACTAAGGCTTACAAAATAACATGAAATGCTTATGACAAATAAGATAAATTAAAGGGATCAAATCTTTTGGCAGAAATAAATTCAAGATTTATAAAGTCATCAGAAGCCTGGAAACAGGATTTAAACTAAAAATAGAAACCATAAATGAAAAGTCAGAGGTGTCCTTGAGCTGATAACAAGCTCATTTTCTTGACATCAGAAACCTTCTTTCTATTAGTTGTACAGTCTCTCATTTACATATTCTTGAACAGAATTAATCATTCTATTTTTTTTTCAAAAATTATTTTATCTCTAAGTACCTAGATTTCTGGAGATACTGATATTCCAGGAATGAGAAGGCAGAATATTTTAGCTTATGATACAGGTAGACATTCAAATATACTTGAACAAGATAAGATGAATGAATACAGCTTATTTTCAGCTCTACCTTGCACCCTACTGGTTCAGATTTGTGCATCGTTTTAAGATGGTGGGCAAAAGGATCTAGCTGCTTTTACATTAAAAAATAAACAAAGACTTCATGTCCTTATTCTTTCTTTCCTGTAGTTTTAATCGGCCATATCATCAAAGTGTTGGTATATTGTTGAGGACAGATCTCTGACTATTCTTCGTATTCTCGTACTCTAAGATGCTTTACAAGGAATCTCATAGAGTCTTGTTTACAAACAATAATCTTGCTATGAGAGACTACTTTGGTCTAGTGATTGTGGACAACTCCTTATGTTCTGACCCTGGTAGGACATCACCAGATAAATAGCAAAGCATTATCTACACTTAGGTTAAATTCGGACATCCTTCTCTATGACTCCAAGTCTCTTTGAGAGAAAGAGTTGCATATTTAACCAATTACTAACCTAAGAATTTCTAAACCCATCTATAACCTACAAGCCCCTGCTTCCAGATGTCCTGCCTTTTTGGGCCAGGCCAATAAAAAGACGCATTATATTGATTCACGATTGTGTCTGTGTCTCCTGATCTCAGAACTGAATAGAAGAACTGCTGCATCTGAGCACCGCAAACACACTTTCGTGTTTTCTAGACTTGGTAACTCATAATCATGCTGGGAATAAACATGGTAATTATGATTATTCCCATTGACACAGTTATTACCTTGCCACTGAAAGTAATGTGAAAGCTTCGTAAGTCTCAAGTTAGGTTTTTTCTTTCTTTCTTTCTTTCTTTCTTTTTTTTTTTTTTTTGAGAAGTTTTTGCTATAGGGCACATGCACTTGCCAGAAAGACAAAGAGACAGAAAGTGAGAAATTAACCCCCAGGGGAGGTGGCCATGTCACAATCCCTTCTCTTCCATTCTCCTCTCGGGATCTTGGGCATGTACACATGACCAGCGTGAGTCTAAGACACCGGGTCTGGGACTCGAACCACATTCGACTACATGGGAATCCAGAGACATAGTCATTATGCCATCTTCTGGTCCCTCAAGTTAGCTTTTCATAGTTAACTCATGAGCCCGTCTTTGAATTAGTCTGAATGACACTGATAGATTCATTGGTACAAGTAGAAATACTTTCATGGTATACATTCAGTTCCCTTGCAGTTTAAGGGTAGGAAAGAGCTCCTGATTACATGCTCACAAAATCTTCCCTTCACCGCTGAATTTGAAAAATCCCTATTTCTCCTCCTGTTTCATCAGATTTGCATGTGGGGGATAGTGGTTCTGATTTTCTCCTTAGCTAACATAGTCTCTTGTGACTCCAGAGATTAAGCCAGAGCTCCATCCCTGCTTCACTCTTCATCATACATGCTTGACTATACAACAAGTGAAACGTGCACCAGAAAGTGGCTGGGATTGGGCAGAGAAGCCCCAACAGATAACTCATAGCAATTCCCAATCTTTCTTTTGTACGGTAATAATTTAATCAAGAATCAGAAGGATTTCAAGAAGATAGGTTGCTATTACATCAAAATGGTAAGACCTCCTTAAATCACATACACTATTTCCAAAGGAAGAGAAATGCATATGTTTTAAAAAACATTTTCTCAAAACATATTTTTAACGTTTACATTTGCTACTTGCGGTAGTATACTACACTTATTTAGAAAGTTCTTGCAAATGAAATAACTTATTCCCTGCAGGAAAGGATAAATGAAGTGTTACTATAAACAGATAACTACAGTATGAACAAATACTGTAGACCTATACAAGGAAGAGAAGGACAAGAGAACCTGCTTCTATTTTTGCTCGTCTTAATAGAATCCAGCAAGAAAGAAACTACTTTCTCTAAATCGTTCCTTGAGATTGATGGAATGCAGCACAGAGGTACTTTCCAACCCCATTTTACTCACATTTGATTTCAGAGATAATGGGAAGAGAACCTTCTCTTCCTCTTCTTTTTGGAGAGGATTTTTTTTTTTTTTTTTTTTTGCTATAGGGTGCGGGCACTCGCCAGACAGACAGAGAGAGCCAGAGAGACAGGAGAGACAGAAAGCGAGAAATCACCCCCCAGGAGGGATGGCCACGCTGCAATCCCTTCTCCTCCATTCTCCTCTCAGGATCTTGGGCATGCACGCACACACTGAGTTTAAGCCACCGAGTCCAGGACTCGAACCGTGGTCGACTACGTGGGAATCCAGCGACATAGGCATTACGCTAACTGCTGGTCCCCTCTCTCACTTCTTTTGATAGGTGAAGAGCCTGCTCCTGTCTCTGAAAGAAAGGACTATCTCTGAAATTCTAGTGTGTTGTCTGGGATTAAATATTGGCTTCCGGTTCCTTAGC
>NW_006203535.1:475268-497791 GCF_000334495.1 Tupaia belangeri chinensis | reverse complement strand
AGGAATGCCTGAGATTATGCTAGGCCAATATAATAAATACTGTGATAATACTGGGCATGTAACAAAAGTACTAGTAGTCAGGCTAGTTATCCTCACCATGTCTGAGTCTGGTTTCTGTGCTTGTTCTGTATTTTTAAAGCATTTTCTGTTTTGTTTGTTTTGCTTTGCAGTAAGATTTGAAAAATTTTTTTTTCGATAGCTAGGCATTAAGTATTGGCAAAAGAAACCGCTGTAAATAGGCATTTAGTAATGTGGCAGTAATGGGTGTGGGAGGAAGAGAACTCTATAATCCTGTCATGTGGTCTTAGCCTTGCGGATATTCTTTGCCTATGGACTGTGAATGTCACAGTGCTTCTCCATTTCTATTCTTTTCCCACTCCTGTCCCCAGGTGGGGTGGAGTGGCTGGATTCGGGTGCTTCCCTTCTTTCACATGGAAGGGTATACGGGAACCCGAGTTGAGTGTTTCCCTTCCTTTAAGTAGAAAGGTAGAAACTCTGGAGTTAGGTATTACTCTCCTCCTGGCCTAGCTGACTTGGGTACAACGTCAACAGGATAAGTTGTGGTTAAATCGGAGGGATCTGCAGGAAGTTCATGGAAAATGAATATTATGGAAAAACGATGCATTGATTTCAAAATTCTTTTGCACCAAAAATAAATTCATAGTTTAATTCCATTTCTTTATAAACTTTTTGAGGTGCCTGGTAGATGCCCCTGAGAACCAACCTTGTTTAAAAAAAAAAAATGGAATGGGGTCAGTAGGTGGCACAGTGGTTAGGGCACTGGATTATCACATGGCCAATTGTGGCTCGAGGTCCAGACCTGTAGGCTTGAAAATCACAGCGGATGCATGTGCATGTGTGTCCTAAAATCCCCAGAGGAGAATGGAAGAGAAGGGATTGCAGTATGGCCATCCTCTCTGGGGGTGGGAGGGTTTGGGGGTGCTCACTTTCCTTTTCTCTCTCTCTCTCTCCTCTCCAGTGAGGGTGTGGGGGCTCTGTAGCAAAAATAAAAATAAAGCAGAATGCTCTGTGTTTTTCAAAATGGTTCCTTTTCCCCTCCTTCAGCCAGAAGCATAAGGGAGGGGATTTTTCTCTGATATTTTTCTGTGAAAACAAGGCAGAACTTCTGGGGACAAAACTTACAAATGAGAGTGAGTTGGGGTTCCCCTGGAATTTTTAACTCTCTCAGTTATTCATACTTACCTTCTAACAGATGATTAATTATAGTTTGGGTTTTCCTATATCAGTACCAGTTCCAATGGGGGTATCATGCTCATTGGTTTTTAGCCCAATAAGTTGTGATTCTCTGCATTTGCCTGCCTGTGTCTAATTTGGGGAGCAATGGGCAATTTATCTTACAGATCTAAGAACAATTGTTGATTTTCAGTATTTCTGGCTTTCTACTTATTACTTGATTATATTAGTGATTTCTAAGATTCTTCCCTGAGGAACCAGAGAAGGGAAGCACACATTTGCTTTTTTTTTTTTTTTTTTTAATTGAGATTTTTGCTAAAGGGTATATACACTTGCTGGAGAGACAGAGAGAGACAGACAAAAAGCAAGAAATCATTCCACCGGGGGGATGGCCATACCACAATTCCTTTTCCTCTAGTCTCTTCTCAGGATTTTGGGAGGGCACACACACACACACACACACACACACGTGCCCAGTGTGAGTTTTGAGTCACCAGGTCTGGGATTCAATCCATGTCGACTACGTGGGTGTCCAGGGATGTAACCATTCCGCCATGTGCTGGTCCCATGCTTGCCTATTTTTAAGACAATTATCTATGCATTCACTAACAATATATATGTGGATGATGCTGCCAAAGTAGCTTATTTGTTCATACAGTTTGCACATCCGATTAATGGATGTTTTCCTCAAATATAAAAGATCGCTTAATCAATGCAATTTACTTCAAAAAATAAATATAGTTACACTTTTTGCCATGTCTGATTCCTGTCAGTGACCATTCCCCACACGAAGGCTTTAGAGATTAACCAGTACGACTGACAGGACATGGCTGCTCTGATTTACTATACTGGATGGCAATAGGAAAGTCATTTAAAAATAATTTCAAGAAAGACATTATATGCATAAGGTAGACATTTCTGGAGTGGCTAAGGATTGTCTTATGTGACAAGTAAAATGTAAGCACAAAATTTATTGAGTGGCAACTTAGAAGATAATTTCTTTCCCTTGACAGATATTGAACTTGAACTCCTTAGAGGGAAGGGGGCTAAGTTTTTTGATATTCTCCCATTGTGTTGAAGTAACACTCATCATAAATGAGGTTTGCTAAATGACACTTATCATTTCCCTAATCCAGGATTAAAGGAATTCATCATACTAATGCCGCTGTTTTCTGGATGATTTCTTCAAGCTGGGTTTTGGATGTTTTCATTTTAAAGATTTCATTAAAATGTTAATATGTTGAACTATGGTCTTTCTCATCTCTACGTGAGTTTTAATAATTGATGATGTTGTTTCTAAATCATAGTAGTATTTCATTCTGGTTTTCTAATCTTGTAGGTTTATGAAACAATAAGTACACCTTTATAACCTAGGGATATGAAAAGGTGGCACTGTGTGTAGTTTATGGAAGTATAAAATGGACAAGTAAGTTCATCATACATTATCATTAGCACTTCTTTTGTTCAGTTAAAACACTTAGTTTTCATTTGATTATATATACATGCCATTTGTTCTCAAATGTTACATACAGCTGATAGCGTAGCTCCAATTTATTACAAACTATAATTAAAAACCATCATTCCAGGGCCTGCTTGTGACATTGTGGTTAAGGTGGCTGGATCCCACATGGCTGACTACATGGTTCTAGTCCCAGACCAGGCAGCTTGAAGAACATGCCAGGTGTGTGTGTGTGTGTGTGTGTGTGTGTGTGTGTGTGTTTGTGTGTGTGTTTGCCTCAAATCCTGAAAGGAAGGATTGTTGGAGGAGAAGGGACTGTGGTGTGACCATGCCCCATGGAGGGGAGTGCTTTCTCATTTCTCTCTCTTGTTTTTCTGTCTTTCCAGAGAGCACTGAGCCTTCTGGCAAAATTAAAACAAGTAAACAAAACAAAAAAAAAAAACAAAAAGCCACACCATCCTTCCACATTGTTAAGTCCAAGGAAAAAAAATGGTGATTTTTTTTTCTCTTTAGAGTCTATTTTATTTATTTATTTTTTATTTTAAAAAAGTGTTTCAAAAAAGTAATTTTTTTTTTTTGAGAGATTTTCACTGTAGGGCGCGTGCGCTCGCCAGACAGAGAGAGACATAGAGACAGAAAGCGAGAAATCACCCCCCAGGGGGGATGGTCACACCGCAATCCTTTCTCCTCCATTCTCCTCTTGGGATCTTGGGCACGCACACACACGCGCCCAGCGTGAGTTTTAAGCCACCGGGTCCGGGACACGAACTGCGGTCGACTACAGGGGAGTCCAGCTACATAGCCATTACGCTAACTGCTGGTTCCCAAAAAAGTAATTTTTTGAGGTTATTTTTAAGCTCAGTAGTAATTGAGAACAAATGTAATTTATTTCTGTATTAGGTTTATTCTTACCTAATTTAGTTACATACTTACTTTTTATTTAAAGATTGAGATCAAATATATACTGACTCAGATAATAACTCATCCTCAGTATCTGGTATCCTATAATCATCAATAAGCATTATTTTATAATCATGAGTGAAAGAACATATTGCAATGATTATTTTTTCTGAAAAATAATTTAAAAAGGAAAATATAAATCAGTATTACCTCTATTGAGTGTTGCTTCTTCAAAACTATTAATTTCTCCTGAGCTCATAAATTTGAAAAATACAATAAAATAGAAACAACTAAATGTTATTTGGATTCAAAGACAAGTTTACCTGTTATAAAACAAACAAACAAACAAACGTTACCTACTGAAATAACAAGGTTAAAGACATAGACTCATTGGAAGGCCAGTTGGTAAATATTTTTGGATGAAAACTGGTAGCTTTACTCCCCTTTCTTTGGTAAATGTTATCAGAGGTATAAAGGTTCTGGTGATTTGTGTGCATTTTTGTCTCTCGTGTTTGTGTTTTAGACTTTACATGTTGTTTTCCATAAAATGTCTCTCAGCCTGTGTGAAAAGTATTTTTTCAATTGTCAGAGGGCATGTTCATTTGTCAGAGAGAGAGAGAGAGAGAGAGAGAGAGAGAGAGAGAGAGAGAAACAAGCCTCCCCTCAGTGAGATGTGGTCACGCTGCAACCCCTTCATCTCCATCTCTCCATCCTGTCATGATTTTAGGAACACACACATGTGCTCAGCATGTTTTTCCAGCCACGAGGGCCAGAGTCTGAACTGCAGTCAGCCATGTGAGATCTGGCTCCCCTACCACCAGGCTATGAGGCCGGCCCAAGAGATGTATTTTTAATACTTGCCCCACCAAGATTTGTCTGATGATACTCAGAAAGAGAATTGTGGTAAGTACAATAGCTTATTTGCTCCCAGTTGTTTTGGAACTATAGTTCAGTCATTTGACGTGAACTATTTCCCATGACCTGCCCTCTGGGTATTTTTGAGCTATTTCCAGTGATTGGAATAATCTCTTTTTTCAAGAAAAACACTATTTAAATGATGAAGGTGATAAGCTGCTTGTTGGTCCCTTTTTTACTTAGAGAATCTAGTGGGTAGAGGCTATTTGCATGGGTTAAAGAATAAGGGTCAGACGGTGCTGAAACAGCCTCCATTGTCAATGCTCTTCTCATTCTGTCTTGTCTCTCGGAATGCATATGTGTATGTGCGTGTGCATATGTGTGTGCACCTGTGTGTGTGTGGTGGTGGTGGTGATATGGGAGAGCAAGATGGAAAATAACTGAAAAAAATCAACAACAAAACAAAGAAAAGGTGATATATTCAGTCTTTTTGATATAATCCAAATGGTAATGTCATCATTTTGTTTTAGCTTGAAAATCCAGAGTGGCTTTTACAAACCAATTTCCTACACAACATTGGCAATCAAATACTTAGCTATAGCATGCCGTGAATCCAAATAGGCACATCTAAACTAAAATGGCAAACATTTTAACATTATTCCCCCTCTGTAAGTCCCTCTTTTGAATCAGAGTAAACTAGGATTTCACTGAATAGAAAGCCGGCACTGAAGGTGATAGGTTGAAATATTTTTTTCTTTTTTAAAGTAAGTTTTGCATTGCTTAAATTGTCCTCTGTTGTATAATGAAAGTAATATAAAGTCACATCCATTCAATACAGATAATATTCAGGTTTATTACTCTTTTAAGAAAAAGAGAGTCTGCAGTTTCATGCCAGCAATCACATCTGCAAACAATCACCAAGCAAATCTATTTCACTGTACATCTCCTTTGAAAGTGTGGGGATTACTAGATTTTATAGACTCTCAGAATCATCTTGGTGGAATTATAGTTTACCCACAAAGCCTTACCACTGACAGGTAGATAAGCACCACACAAACCAAAAAGCACAATTGGGTATCGATGATTGTGATTTCGGAACCATTTGTGTATTCTGAAAGTAACGACTGCTATTATGCGAAGAATACTAGCCATTTCCTTGCAGCACATAATGACGAGAGGCTATGTTGAGAGACTAAGGGAAACACTGAACCTATTCTAGTTTACTTCATTTATTCCACATGCATAAAAGTGCTCTGTTTAGTGAAGCATTCAGGGTTATTCCATAAACACCAATGGGCTTTTTAAAAGACTAATAAAGCAAATTACAGTTCACATAAAGAAAGTAGGTGACATTAAAGACCACAAAATGTAACAATCATAGCATAAATATGACATCTTACTACATTGATGTAACGAAGCAGCCATTTATCTGCATGCTCACCAGACTTCTGGTTTTGCAGTCATTCCCCTTCTTCCCAGGTGGGAAAACTCAAGCAGTCTGTATTTCTGCTAATGATCTCTTGCTAAGATTTCCACCTTTCCGTGTGTGTATATTTAATATCATTGATTCTCTGTACTTGTGGTTAATAGTTTTGTCCTGCCCCCAACACAAATCCGGACAAAGGAAGTTTGTATTTACTTTTACCAAGCAATGACCAGCAGGTCACGTATTTTACACCTGGGTCAGTGGCATGCCTTACAGAGTTTGTTTTATTTCAAGGTTTTTGCTATGACTCATGACTTGCTGGAGACAAAGAGACTGTGAGAGGAAAAGTGAGAAATCACCACTCAGGAGGAAAGGTCAATCCGCAGTCCTTACTCCTCCGTTCTTTCCCTGCGGTTCAACAAAACAAAGAAAAGGTGATATATTCAGTCTTTTTGATATAATCCAAATGGTAATGTCATCATTTTGTTTTAGCTTGAAAATCCAGAGTGGCTTTTACAAACCAATTTCCTACACAACATTGGCAATCAAATACTTAGCTATAGCATGCCGTGAATCCAAATAGGCACATCTAAACTAAAATGGCAAACATTTTAACATTATTCCCCCTCTGTAAGTCCCTCTTTTGAATCAGAGTAAACTAGGATTTCACTGAATAGAAAGCCGGCACTGAAGGTGATAGGTTGAAATATTTTTTTCTTTTTTAAAGTAAGTTTTGCATTGCTTAAATTGTCCTCTGTTGTATAATGAAAGTAATATAAAGTCACATCCATTCAATACAGATAATATTCAGGTTTATTACTCTTTTAAGAAAAAGAGAGTCTGCAGTTTCATGCCAGCAATCACATCTGCAAACAATCACCAAGCAAATCTATTTCACTGTACATCTCCTTTGAAAGTGTGGGGATTACTAGATTTTATAGACTCTCAGAATCATCTTGGTGGAATTATAGTTTACCCACAAAGCCTTACCACTGACAGGTAGATAAGCACCACACAAACCAAAAAGCACAATTGGGTATCGATGATTGTGATTTCGGAACCATTTGTGTATTCTGAAAGTAACGACTGCTATTATGCGAAGAATACTAGCCATTTCCTTGCAGCACATAATGACGAGAGGCTATGTTGAGAGACTAAGGGAAACACTGAACCTATTCTAGTTTACTTCATTTATTCCACATGCATAAAAGTGCTCTGTTTAGTGAAGCATTCAGGGTTATTCCATAAACACCAATGGGCTTTTTAAAAGACTAATAAAGCAAATTACAGTTCACATAAAGAAAGTAGGTGACATTAAAGACCACAAAATGTAACAATCATAGCATAAATATGACATCTTACTACATTGATGTAACGAAGCAGCCATTTATCTGCATGCTCACCAGACTTCTGGTTTTGCAGTCATTCCCCTTCTTCCCAGGTGGGAAAACTCAAGCAGTCTGTATTTCTGCTAATGATCTCTTGCTAAGATTTCCACCTTTCCGTGTGTGTATATTTAATATCATTGATTCTCTGTACTTGTGGTTAATAGTTTTGTCCTGCCCCCAACACAAATCCGGACAAAGGAAGTTTGTATTTACTTTTACCAAGCAATGACCAGCAGGTCACGTATTTTACACCTGGGTCAGTGGCATGCCTTACAGAGTTTGTTTTATTTCAAGGTTTTTGCTATGACTCATGACTTGCTGGAGACAAAGAGACTGTGAGAGGAAAAGTGAGAAATCACCACTCAGGAGGAAAGGTCAATCCGCAGTCCTTACTCCTCCGTTCTTTCCCTGCGGTTTTGGGCATGCACGCACCCATGCCTGGCGTGATTATAAAATCCCCAGGTCTGAGACTAAGGCTGTGGTTGGACATGTGGGAATGCAGTGCCATTATCACCATGCCACCTGCTGGTCCCACTGCAAAGCACTAGAAGGTGGAAGGACTAGTGAAGATTGTGACACAGAAACACAGTATAGGGAAAGCAGAGAGAATGCAAAAAATAACCTAGAATAGAATATTAAATGAAATTCCCCATCATGCTCTCTGGTCACTTCAACATTCAGAACATATCCCACATCATGTTTTTGTGTATCTGTGATTTTTTTTTTTTAATCCCTCACCACCCTCCAATCAGAGCCTTCAAAATATAACTAAAGGTGCATGTTACTATTACCTAACTGTTGTTTTGTTTTGTTTTGTTTTCTTTTCTTTTCTTTTTTTTTCCCTAGAGTGGGCTGGGAAGCAAACCCAGGCCTCCCATGAGCAGAAGCACCCTTTGCACGCTGGGCTCTTATTATCATGTCTGAGAACTTTTTACTATTTAAGGTATCTTAGCATGTGATAGGATTTAGTTGATTAAAATTATTAGGCACACTTTTTGTTCATTTTTATTATTTTACAATTAAATATAGAATATATTTACCTTTTATAGAATTATGAAGTACTTTATGTTACTAACTCAAATTCTTTGCTATCACTAAAGTTATTTTTCTACAGAAATATGGGAATAGTTGGAGTGTAAGAGGATTGAGATATATTACCCCAGTAGTGGGGCTAGTCATATATTTTATGCTTTCCATTACCATTTTGCAAATACCCTCCCATTCTTTTAAACATTATTTATTTACTTTTTATTTATTGTTATTATTATTTTGAATTCACTAGAGATGGACAGAGAGAGAGAGAGAACAAGAGAAAGAGAGAGAGAGAGAGAAATTAAGCCACCAGGTACAGAATTCAAACAGTAGTTGGCCATGTGAGAGTCCAGCGCCTTAACCATCATACCATCTGCTGGCCCCTCCTATTCTTTTTTATATTTTGCTTCATTTGCCAGGGAAAAATTGCAACCTGGGCTCAATTCTGAGGAACTATGTACACTTATGAAGCCTAATTTAAGATCCAGTATCATAAACTCATCTATCCACAAAATTAGAACTCATCTTCTTCCTACATCACTTTTTTTCCTTTTTTTGCATTTCCTATTATAGTCACCAAATACAGAAACATAGAGATCACACTATTTATTCCCTGCTCTTGATTCCTCTCCTCCAGCTGTTTTCCAAATGAACATGATATTCTTAGAACTAGAATATTGCCTTTTTGTCCAATGTGGTACTGTTTCGTGTTTGTTCATGCCCATGTCATTCATCCCTTATATTAATAGGTGATGACATCATCGTTGGTTTTCTTGCCTCCAGTTTTGCTCTCAATTTATTTCTAGCAGGTAAATCTGGTTATTCTAATATCCCACTTTAAACTGATCCATCTATGGGCCAGCCAGTGGGATGGTAGTTAAGGTGGATAAATCTTACATGGCCAACTGTGTGGTTTGAGTCCCAGACCCAGTGGCTTGAAAAACACACAAAGCATACATCCATGCATGCCCAAAATCCCAAAAAGAGAAATGGAGAGGGGATTGCAGAGTGGCCATCTCCTATGGGAGCTACTTTCTCACTTCTTCTCTCTCACTCTTGTTCTTTCTCTCTCTCTCTCCAGTGAGCACATACACTTTCTAGCCAATGAAAAATAATAAAAACATAAAATTGATCAATCTGAAATCCAAATATGTGTTAATGAAAATAATGCCTTTTAATGCTTTTGGAGTTGTTTTACCATGACGCTCTCCTATTCTACATTTCAGCAATACCATGCTCATTTATCATATCAATGATCTTATTCTGCTCACTCTTCATAGACTACCTTCCTTTCCTCTTCCTATCCTGTTCCTTAAGAGAAGTCCCATTCAAAATTCAGCTCAGATATCACTTTCTCTTGGAATCTTTATCTTATATCACTTTTCCTATATTTCTCAGGGTTTCTCTACTCCTAAGCTCCACAGGGATAATTCCAACCTTGCACAGTACTTGTGTGTATTTGTTTATCTTGCCCATAAGGACGTGGATTCTTTAAGGGCACAGTAATATTTTATGTCTTCCCATCTGCTACTAGAATGCAGAAATAGCTGGGATGTATAATAGACACTTAAGTGCTTATTAATCTTAGTTATTTAGAGTAGTAGATGTTTAAAAATGACCATTATGTTATGTTAAGGGCCCTAAGACCTGGAGAGATCAATAAGATATGGGGCGATATACTCCCTGCCTACAGAAACATTTGATCTAATGAAGGTTGGAAAATGGGTACACATAATTTAACATCATACAGAAGGAATGTATTATCATGTTTCAGATAAAATATGACATAAATTTAATGTCAGAAAAAATTATCTTCATTTTAAAGAAACCAGAATAGTTTCATGGAATAATGGGAGATGACATTTCCATGATGTAGAAATAGAGGCTTACAATATTTAGTAGGGCATTTGGATTGGCACACTTGCAGGTATGTGTGAATTATGATTTATTTTAAGAGTAGTGCTCAATCTTGGAAGGTTTTAAAGCAGTGACTTTAAGGATATTTATGCTTTTTTTCTAGAAGAAGATAGTATCTCTGAACAGTAATGGAGACCTGTAATGGGCTAGATTGATTTTAAAAAGTTCAAGGATCTTGAGAGGCAGGGTGATGCGTGTGGGAAATCCAAGATAGAAAGGTAAGGGGTGCCCTTCTTTCCTTCCTGAAGCACACTATGGGGCTCAGGCAAGTGAGAAGTCTGGAAAGTCATCAGAATGATCTGCCAGGCCCAGCCACAGTGACATGCAAGCAGACGGGCACTGCAGCTTGATGCTGGAAACATGTGTGATGCCTGGGCTCAGACCCCTGGTGGACCTTAGCACACTGCTCAGACCTGCCTGATCCAGTTATCCTAGCTGGCTGGGAGGCTGGGGGAGGGCTCTAGGTATGGTGAAAATTCTGTTGAGATGCCCCTCCCCACAAACCCTCCCACTTCTTTCTCCAAAGGTAAAGTATTTGAAAAACAAAAATAATGTCTTAGTGAGCTTTTGTATCTTATTCATGAGAAACTGGACTTCAAGAAAACTCCAGCACCTTGGAGGAAGTAGGCAGTGGATTAAGACAGGGCCCTAGCATGGTCAGCAAGATAGGTTCCAAATGAATAGAAATCGGGTAATAAAGAAAAATATTCACTACCATACCTAGCAATGGTTACAAAAGACAAAAGGATAGGAAGAGGAATGGGCTAATATTCAGATGCAGTCTGAAACTCTTCCTGTGGACCAAAAAGAGATATTTATTTTTCCCCTACAGGGCACATGCACTCACTGGAGACACAGAGAAAGATATAGAGAAAGTGAGAAATCACTCCCAGGGAAGACGGCCATGCCACAGTCCCTTCTCTTAAATTCTCCTTTCAGGAGTTTGGACACACACATACATACACCCCAGCGTAAGTTTCAAGACATGGGATCTGGGATGAACCATGGTTAACCATGTGGGAATTCAGCACCTTAACCATACCACCTGCTGGTCTGAATCTATTTCTTAATCAAAGACCCATTTTGACTTTCACCCAAAATATTAGAAATAGTGATGAATTGAGTCCAATTAATATTTCAACAAATCCCTGCCCAGTTAAGTTATAGTTTAAGTTAATTTAGTGCCTATACTAGTAATGTCACAACAGGATGAATGTACATTTTCCTGTTTTTTTTTTCAGTGTTATTTATTCAGTCTCTATGTTTTTCTTTTATACACGTAGCATGCTGCATAAAACCAAAAACTATAAAGTGCATTAAGAAGCAAAGAAATGGGACACAAATTTGTGAAAAGAAACAAACTCAGATATCTCTCAGATAATGAAATTATTTGACAAGGACTTTAAAATAATTGTAATAGGAGCCAGTAGGTGATGTGGTGGTTAAGGTGCCCTATAGCAAATTAAAATAATAATAATAAATAAAATTAAATAATTCTTAAAAATTATAATAACCATTTTAAATAGAATATAAAAAATAGGGGCAAGTGGGGAATTTTAGCATTTGTGTGAAAAGTTTTAAAAATAACAAAATACAAATGTTAGAGATAAAAAGTGGTAAATTAAATATTAAGAATTTATTGGATAGGCTTATATTTGGCAATATTAGGTAATAATATACATATTCAATGATGCAGTATAAAATGTATTGTTACAGTTACAAAAAGGGAGACAAGAAACAAAACCAAGTTTTCTCAAGCCTGAGAATGTTCCAAACTCCTCAAGAATTTCAAAATTATTGATCCATAGACTTGAAAGCTCAGCAGACTCTGATGTGGATAAATTAACAACAAAACACCAAGACATAGCAAACAGTAAAAACCAACATGGTATGTAATACTATTGAGTTTCTTTGGTTGTTAATTTGACTTTCCTCGCCCCCCCAAACTTCACTATCTACCTTTTAATATTTGTAAGTTTTAATTCTGTCTTTTAGAAGCATCAAAAACCTGGAATTTGTTTTCTAACTCAGAAATAAAATGTGGGTACCATAGGACCTGTGGACTGAGCATGGTCTGCTAGTTATTTCTTGTAGCATGTGAGCCCCAAATGGCTTTTGCATTTTAAAATGGTTGAAAATATCAAAAGGAGAATGATACTTTATGACACATGAAACATACGAAATTCAACTTCTAGTGAGCAAAAATCCTGGATTATTGGAAAGCTGCCACTCTCATTCATTCATGTATTGTCTACGGCTGTTTTATACTATGCCAGCAGAGAAGTTCGATAGCTGTGAAGGAAAAGGTATCTACCTGGCACTCCATTTGCTTCACCCTGACTGATGCCTGGCATGCTATCAATTGTAGTAACACAGTTGTAACTTGCCAACATTCCTCATTGCATAAGTTGCCATAGTACAACATTAATTTTTTATTTCATTTTATTTGGTTTGGTTTTGTTTTTGCTAGAGGGCATGTGTACTCGCAGGAGAGAGACAGAAAGAGAGAGAAAAGGAGAGGAAAAAGCGTCCTCCATGGGGAACCTTGTGTTGCAATCCCTTCTCCTCCATCTCTATCTCTTTCCTGAATTTTGGGCATGCACACACAGATACCTGGCATGTTTCTCAAGCTGCTGGATCTTGGACTCATATAGCTTGGGTGGCCATGTAGGATCTGGCTGTCTTAACCACCAGGCCATAGAGTCATTCCTTAATTAATTTTTTTTTTAATTACTAATGCCTAAAATCCAAATTAAAAGAAAAAAAAGGAAAATAAAAGTAGACTTCAAATGTTGTTTAACTTGCTATAGGGTACATGTATTTGCTGTAGAGAGATAGAGAAAAAGAAAGAGGGAAAATGAGAAAGTAGCCCCCAAACCCCAAGGAAATATTAGATATAAATGATAAATAGAAGTGTTAACACTGAAATCCTTTCTCTGTTCTCCTCTCAGGATTTTGGGCATGTGCATACATACATCCAGTATGTTTTTCAACCCAGTGAGACCGAGCCTCAAATTATGCAGTCAGCCATGTGGGAGTCAACTGACTTAACCACCATGCCACGGATTAGTCTAAATGTTATAACTTTTAAGGCTTAGCTGAATACAGATTATTTCATATTGAATTTCATAGCAAAAAATTGTTTTTATTATGCAACAACACTATACCTATGTTTAGAAAATACATGTGAACATTAACAGACTAAGTACTTTCACAATGTCCCCTACTTAAAGAAAGATAATGTTAAAGAAATTAGAAAATTTAGGGGCCAGCAGAGAGGGTAATGTTTACATCTCTGGACTCTCACGTAGTCCACCATGCTTGGGGTCCAAACTGGGTAGCTTAAACTCACACCAGGCACATATGCGTGTGTGCCCAAGATCCCAAGAGGAGAATGGAGAAGGGATTGAGGCATGGCCATCCTCCTTGGGGGTGATCTCTCTCTTTCTGACTCTGTCTTTCAGGCAAATGCACATGCCCTATAGCAAAAACTTTTTTAAATTTTTTTAAAAAAATTAGAAAATTTAAATAGTGTATCTCAACACAGCAAAATTTCTTCACAAAAATAATAAGTGAGAATGGGTTACAACCATAATGAATTTCAAATAGTCTCATTTGTCAACTAAAGAAGAGAAGCCACTTATCAACGATGAGTTTTCAAACCATATTAGATTGCAGCAGCTGAAGAAATGTTTTTAGACTTTGAGTGATTTTTCTTTGTTCTTGGTGAATCATAGATGCTGCTGACACTCATTGGTTGTTGTTTCTTTGATCAGTTAATGTCAATTTTAAGCGATGGAAGAAATAACCTCTAAAAATGGTTTGCATGGAACAAGGGGTGGTGAGGATATTTTTAAAAGGTCAAAAAAACACTAATTCAGTACAACCTGAAATGGAGTCTGCTAGTATAATTGACAGTGTAGTAAAAACACACGTGAAGCAGGAAATACATTCAAAGCTTATTTGGACAAATTCGCAAAATTTGTGAGTATGTAAGAGGTTTAAAGCATATCATTGCCTGCTTTATTATTTACCGTCAAGAATTTAAGCAAAATACTAGAATCTATGATGTTTTATTGAATCAGTAGTATCAATAGTAAACTTCCCTCCTGCTCCTGGACTCAGGCATTCTCAGTTTTGTGAATTTTTATCTGAAACAGAAGCTGAAGAGCCTGCCTATCATAGAGTAGTTCAATGGCTTAGCACTTGTAAAACTTTACATTACATTACATTATTTGGAGCTCAGGGCTGATGCTGAAATTTTTCTGGAAAGGTACATCTGCCCTCAGCCACTATTATTGGACCCTAAATAGCACTGACTTCACTTCTTCGAATTTAATAATATTTCATACTGAGTTCATCCTAGACCTACAAGGCCAAACAGTACTTAAATGTGAAACGTGTACTGCAGTAAAGCCATTTCAACAGTAATTGACATTGTTTAAATCAGAACTAATGCCAGGCTATTTTTTATACTGTATGTTCTATCTAAAGTTAACACAACAAATGAGATCTTCATTCACACACAATTTTGGATCAGACAGATTTTCCAAAGTCAAACTAAGGCAGTGTTAGGTTTTCATACCTGAATGTATGTACAAAGAAAATTTTTACATTTAAAACTTATTGTAATTATATAATTGAGGACCTTCCAACTTTCAATTGGAAGTAATAATCTGCAATAAAATGATACTGTAGTGTCAAGAACAAAATCAAATGGAATTCAATAAATACCTTCCAAGAGATGGATATGTTCAATTAAAATACTTTATTTTTGGATTTATTAGTCAGTATTTGGCAGAATCTATTTAATAGGTATTTTAAAGATGATATATGTAAAATATTGTTACAAATTATATTAACAAATGACTATTTGCAATGGATTTTTAAAATTAGTGATAGTGCAGGCATGCACATGAGAGATAAAGAGATAGAGACAGTGACAGAGAGAGAAGTCCCCATCTAGAGAGTCTCCCATCTGGGAGTCCAGTCACCATGCCACCTGCTGGCCCATTGCCTTGCCTTTTACAAAGACAGTGACAGAGAGAGAAGTCCTCTGTATAGGTCTCCATCATGCCAATTATCCCTAACCCTAACCCTCCTGCTTTTTAGGGGCCTGGGCATGTACACACTTGCCCAGAAAGTTTTCAAGCCTACTCAGAGATTCATATCCCCTGCTGGCCATGTGGTTTCCAGCATTGCAGTTCAGTTTGCTACTGACTGCACCACCAGGCTGAAACAGTGATATATTTTGATGAAGGGGAATGCTGTCACAGAACTTCAGTTAAGTAAAATGTTATTCTCATAAATAGACCTACATTACAGAAAGTACATTCAATTACTATATTTTGAATTTTATCAGTAAGAATTTATAGAGAATTTTTTCTTTTCTAGCAATATAAGTATCTATGTAATATTGCAAATTTTGTCTCTTTGAAAAGCTGAAAATATTTACTATCTGGCCCTTTGTGTTCATTTGCTTGTTTGTTGTTGTTTTGTTTGTTTGTTTGTTTTTGTCATAGAGCATGTGCACTTACTTGCTAGAGAGAGAAATAAAACCTTTTCCCTTTTGCAATATCTAACCAGCACCTTCTACTTTAAAAATCTTAACATTGAACTTGTCTTTAGGCAGAAGAAATGCTCATAAGACTTTTAAGCTTGAGATCCCAGGAAATCAGGCTACCATGAGCCTCTGGGTGGACAACCACCAGCCTTGCTCCTTGGGGCAACTGGACTATCAAAGGAGCAGGAAACTTAATGTGCAAGCTGGTGCAATATGTTAAGTTTCCTCACCTGTTAGTGGATGGGACTTCAAGTGCTGGAAGAAAGAAAAAGAATTATGTGTATTCTATGTACACTTTATGGAGTTGGAGTAGAAAAACTGAGAATTGTTCATGAATTCATCATGATTTTATCTAAAAAAAAAAAAATTGAAATCAGCACTCTTGCAAGTAATTACCTCCTTGAAGTTAATCCCAGTGATGCTGGAAATAGTGCCCAAGTGGTTAAGTCAGGAGATGAGAACACTGGCACAATCACGGCCACTTGAAACAAACTCTCAGAGAAATTTTAAAGTGGTATTATTGACAGAAGTTGACCAACCCACCAAGGATGCTCAGCAAAGCTTGCAGAGAACTGTGGAAAAGTGCATCTACCTGCAGGTTGACCTTGTGCTGCAATTCTACATCTAAAGTGATACCACCTATTCACAGGAGGTGATGGGCAGTTCGTGTGCCTGTTCCCAGCATTGACGACATTTGCCATGTATTATCTACTGTGTACTAGAAGAAATATCTGACTCTTCTAGCAGTTGGCTCACAGATTTGCAGAAAAGTCCTAGAGAAATCTCAGAAAAGCCCTACTCATGTGTGAACCCTGCAGAGCACAGCAATACCCTTTTACTGTAGATCAAGACATTCCTGAGACAGTCTAGGAGGTGTATCTGAGGAAGACTGCAGATGTCTTACAATCAGCACGCTCCACAAAGTCTTTAAGTTCTTAGAAGACTCAATGAGCTTCTCACTCAGTGCATTCCTCCTAAGATAATAATAAAGGGCCTTCTCTAAGAACTTTTACATAACTGTGATAAACAGAAAGGGGAAGTGGCCCAGATGGCAACTTATTATGAACATCATCTACAGCGGGAAGCAAAGTCACTTATCACTTGGAAGCATTCATGGCCAAATTTATGGTACTTTATAAAAGAAGTTCATGGAGGATTAATTGGAAGGCATGATGTTCTAATTTCTATTGGTAATTCTTCCAAGCATTTGTCAGTATCAGCATTTAGGTACAATCTATATTGAAAAAGTCGTGGACAAAATGAATTTACCTTTACTTTTTAAAAAAAGTAACACTTTTCACTTAACATTTGGCAAAGAAATCATATGTAAAGGACCCAGATTCATTTTTACAGAACAGGCAATGAAGGGTTATTTTGGAGCTGAGGGACAACATAATAAATGACATGCCCCTATGTATGCAAAAGTTATGGTCAGACATGCCAAAGTAAGAATGGCCTTCAGGGACTTCCTAATTCCCCTCGCATGCTTGCTCTGTGTCATGACATGAAACCTCTGGGTCAGAGGTCACATTATGATTTATGTCTGAGCTATGACAACTGGTGCCAGATATATGTAGTAGGTGGAGAAAAAGAAGACTAGAGACACACAGACTCAGATGCTATTTAAATGTACTATATTCATTAGTTGTATAAAGTCATAATTTTAGGATTAACGTCTCATTAATATACATTTCTATTGAGGGAGTGAAATTAAAATTTTTTCAGAGTTGCTGTGTTGAATGCACATTATGTTTAATTATTTTTTGGACTTTTAAAAATTTTATGATGGGGCCAACAAGTGACACAGTGTTTAAGTTGCTTGACTTCCACATGGCCAACTACAATTCGAGTCCTGGACCTGGAGGCTTAAAACTTGTGCTGGCACACGTGTGTAAATGCTCAAGATCCAGGGATAAGAGTGGAGGGGACGGGATGGCAGCATGGCCATTCTCTGGGGGGAGATTTTTCAATTTATCTCTTTTTGTCTCTCCAGTAAGTACATGTGGAGGTGTATCTGAGGAAGACTGCAGATGTCTTACAATCAGCACGCTCCACAAAGTCTTTAAGTTCTTAGAAGACTCAATGAGCTTCTCACTCAGTGCATTCCTCCTAAGATAATAATAAAGGGCCTTCTCTAAGAACTTTTACATAACTGTGATAAACAGAAAGGGGAAGTGGCCCAGATGGCAACTTATTATGAACATCATCTACAGCGGGAAGCAAAGTCACTTATCACTTGGAAGCATTCATGGCCAAATTTATGGTACTTTATAAAAGAAGTTCATGGAGGATTAATTGGAAGGCATGATGTTCTAATTTCTATTGGTAATTCTTCCAAGCATTTGTCAGTATCAGCATTTAGGTACAATCTATATTGAAAAAGTCGTGGACAAAATGAATTTACCTTTACTTTTTAAAAAAAGTAACACTTTTCACTTAACATTTGGCAAAGAAATCATATGTAAAGGACCCAGATTCATTTTTACAGAACAGGCAATGAAGGGTTATTTTGGAGCTGAGGGACAACATAATAAATGACATGCCCCTATGTATGCAAAAGTTATGGTCAGACATGCCAAAGTAAGAATGGCCTTCAGGGACTTCCTAATTCCCCTCGCATGCTTGCTCTGTGTCATGACATGAAACCTCTGGGTCAGAGGTCACATTATGATTTATGTCTGAGCTATGACAACTGGTGCCAGATATATGTAGTAGGTGGAGAAAAAGAAGACTAGAGACACACAGACTCAGATGCTATTTAAATGTACTATATTCATTAGTTGTATAAAGTCATAATTTTAGGATTAACGTCTCATTAATATACATTTCTATTGAGGGAGTGAAATTAAAATTTTTTCAGAGTTGCTGTGTTGAATGCACATTATGTTTAATTATTTTTTGGACTTTTAAAAATTTTATGATGGGGCCAACAAGTGACACAGTGTTTAAGTTGCTTGACTTCCACATGGCCAACTACAATTCGAGTCCTGGACCTGGAGGCTTAAAACTTGTGCTGGCACACGTGTGTAAATGCTCAAGATCCAGGGATAAGAGTGGAGGGGACGGGATGGCAGCATGGCCATTCTCTGGGGGGAGATTTTTCAATTTATCTCTTTTTGTCTCTCCAGTAAGTACATGTGCCCAATAGCAAAAAATCTCTCTTAGAAAAACAAAGTATGATTTTCTGTTTTAATAATAAATTATAAGTATGATCTCTTAATCTAAAGATATTCAAACAAATAAATAAATATCTATTGTTTCTCATTTTTGCATTATTTTTCTTAAAGTGGTTTCCAAAGATTATAAAATGTCAGGCCCCAAATCCTGGATTAATATCTACCAAAAAAAAAGTGACAATAAAACAAGAGGCTGAGTATTCTGACAAAAACAAAGCATTAAACTTGCAGAAGGATTTTTAAAAATTTTCTCACAAATTTTGAAGAATGAAATAGAGAACTCTGTATATAACATCCTAAGATTAATGTTAGCAAAGACAAAATGACTAATTCCCCTGAAAGGCCTTCTATGTAGAACCCATATCTACTGTATGAATTTTTTCTTTTATTTTTTGTACTTTTTGTGCTTTGTTGTAGTTGCCCTCAGATGTATTATGCATATTTAATCAGCTAAACCAATCCTGTAGTAAACTTTGTGAAAATAAGTTTTATTCAATTTCCTTTCCTATTTGCCCCAGTACTTTTCAAGAGTAATAATAAATATCTGCTTAATTAATGGGTGAATGGAGTACCATATCCCTGTCATTATTAGTGAAATTATTAGTGAGCTAAACACACAGTTCTTAGTTTCTAGTCTTTCTGTTTCCCCAAAGTATGGCATCGGCTCTCTCCAGAGATCCTATTCAATTCCAACTGACAATATTACTTTCTTTCATGATTCAAAATGAGATAAAGTGGATCAGAATATTAAAGTCATTTTTATATTTATTTCATTGTTCTCAAAGCTCTTCTTTAAGATTAATCTGACATAAATTAGTTTTTCCTTTACATTTTTGTCACATTGAAAAATGAGCTGAGAGAAAGCAAATAATAGATTAAAAACCTTACCCTGATTATAAATGTAGGTATTTGAAATGCAACCTTAAAATATAGAGATTTAAATACTATAAATCTTGCTTATTCAATAAACTGAACTGCACAAAGGTCCTGAATTTTATGTTTACTTTTGTGTTTATTTTATGTTTATTATCGTTAAAGAATTACTGTCTTCTTGAGATTAGTATTTATTGAAATCTCAAAAGCCTTTTATATCTTACTATCCTTCTGTCTCCCAACTTCTGTGTCATTTCTACACAGGAATAAATTCAGACTAATTTATTCTCAGGATGGCAAATAGAAATGTTAGTCATTCTGACTAGAGAAATTATCTTCTTTATAAACATGATAATGTAAATTTTTTTGAGAATGTCTCTGAAGGATTTCACAATGCCTGCTCCATAGTTTATTCTGATATTTAGCCTCTTGAAGACAAGTTGGAGATATAGCTTAATCTGCTTTTAATATAAATATCTCTTGTGCTTTAGTTAAATGCCCAAACTGTCTTTGATTATTTTTTGTCTTCTGTGGAACAAACCAAGTGTATACAAAAGAATAGCATAGCTGCATTGACATTCAAGGGTGGTGATTATTTTGGATGATTTTATGTGCCAAACGCAAAGGAGAACATGAAGCAGAACAAGATGACTTAAAGATCATTGCTTTCTCAAAGGTCATCAAGCAACAGAGCTAGAAGGACTGAAAGCTGCCAATTTAAGCAGGTCTGCTTTGATGCTTGAGTGCTATAGAATTTAATTTTTGAATAATTCAATGGTGCCTTTCCACTTGCCTGTATTATGTCACTTAGTGCCTGAAATTTAAGTAGTTCAGGGTTGAATAGCTTAAAGAAAAGCTAAAACTCATCTTCTGAGTTATTTCTGTTAAAGGCAAGAAAGGGCAGTGACATTAATGATAATAATAACAATGACAATGACAATAATAGCTAATACACAGTTTGGCACTGCTGTCAATGCTAACCTATTTAACTAACCACATATTATGTACTAGTGACAAGAGGTGGGACTTCATCTAGAAATGTATTTGTAATTTTCTGTCTACTACTCATCTCCCAAATATAATCCTGTGGGGCTTAGCACTGAAAATAAACTAAATCAACAATTCCAAATGTATGAACTCATTTATGAAGAACTAATGGCCTGATTGAAATATCTTTATTGTACACATTTACACAAAAGTGAGACAATGGAGGTTATGGTCATCTACGTAATGCCTCTGCAATCTTAAATGAACTGGCTGGCTCTTCCAGAGCTGTTTGAGATTCTGCTTTGCCTGTAGAGTAGAAGGTAAATGACACTAAAGAATGTATTTTACATTTTAGCTGTGCTATTAATGTCCTTTATTATTCCCAAACAGAAATAGTCATTTAATCAACATGTATGCATACTTTTAGATCAGATTTTGTGTTAGTATGGAAGTTACATCCTTTAACGTGTTTTTATCATAATAATGTTTTATTTTAAATAATGTCAGACATAAAAGTGTTCCCAAAATACCATACATAGTTCTTATATGCTTTTTATTCAGCTTATCTGAATGTTGACATTTTAAATAATCATAGTATGATTATGAAAAACAGAATATTAATTTTAAAATATTAACTAATTCACAAAGCTCATTCAAATTTCACCAATTATACTACTATCTTTTTAGTGATCCAGTAAACCACACTGCCTTTGTCATGTCTTCTTAGTGTCCTTAGGTTCCCTAACCCTTACCTTTCTTTGTCTTTCATGATTTTATACATTGGGAGAGTTATTTCAAAACTTTAGGTTTATCTGCTATTTATTCTGGATTAAATCCAGGTAATGTGTTTTTGTCAAGAATACTACAAAGGTGATTTTGTGTCCTTCTCAATGTACCATATCAGGAAATATGCAATATTGATAGATCTCATTACTGGCAATACCAACTTTGATCACATGGCTAAGATAATGCTTTACAGATATTTCAGCTGTGGGGTAAACAAAAAATAATAATTTTTTACTTTAAAAATAAAACTTCAAATATGTGCAATTAGCCTGCTTCTTATTATCCGATTTAGCATTTAATTTAGCATCCATTGATGATCCTTGCTAGCAATAATTATTACCGTAGTGTACACCAAATGGTACTATTCTATGTTTGTCATTCATTCTACATTTATTAGTTAGAATCTCACAGAGAGGAAGAGTTACACCTTCATTTTTAAATTTTGTGTTTTATTGATATAACTCCTTGGCAATTACTTTGTTTTATGGGTTATCGTCAGATATTGTCACTGTAGTTGCTCAGATTTTTCTGGATACAGTCATTGGGAGCTCCTTCAAATTGGTTCCTGTACCCTTGATAAGGTCCCATTTCTTATACTGATCACTTCTTGACCTGCTGGTAACACAACATATTCTTTCTCTGCTCTAGTGCTAGAATCAGACATTTTTCTAAATCCAGGTGTCTTCTACTGTATTTGGAAATCAAGATACGAGTGCTATATGCATTAATTGCCAATCCATTATTATTGTTTCTAGGTCCTTAGTGGACAGAGCTAGAAAACAATAGGTGTATATATGTACATGCATCTCTGTGTTTGTCATTATCTGTCTAATTGAATATATACATATTTAAAACCATGAGTTTGTACTGATATATATATATATATTTTTTTTTTTTTTTTGTATTGTTTTTTGCTAGTGGGTATGCACTCGCCAGAAAGACAAGAGAGAGACAGAGATAGAAAGCC
>NW_006203535.1:409096-474885 GCF_000334495.1 Tupaia belangeri chinensis | reverse complement strand
TGAGTTTTAAGTCACTGGGTCCAGGACTCCACAACCACTGATGACCACATGAGAGTCAGTGATGTAACCATTATGCCATCTGCTGGTCCCTGTACTCATATATTAAAGTCCATTCCAACACCATAGATTGACTTTATCTTTTTTAATTTCCTTATTCATAATGAAATCTTTCTCTGACAGTGAAAAATCTGATTCTTAGTATCTGCAATATCAACAATATACCTATTTGATTAGTCTTTAATTTTTAGCAAACTTATTTAATTTTATTTATTATCATTAATATTTAATTTGCTATAGAGCACATGCACTCACCAGAGAGAGAGAGAGAGAGAGAGAGAGAGAGAGAGTGAGTGAGAGAAAGAGAGAGAGAAAGTGAGAAAGGAAGTCACCAGGTCTGGTATTGAAACTGTGATCAGCCATGTGGGAGTCTAGCACCCTTAACTACTATGCCAACTACCGACCTCTAGACTTTTTTCTTTTTTTTTGTTGTACCTTATTGTTTTTTTGTTTGTTTGTTTTTATGCTGTTGTTTAATTTAGGTTTTTGCCATAGGGTGCTTGTGCTAACCAGAGACACAGGGGAACAGAGAGAGGGAAAGTGATTTTAGATTTTTGTCATAGGGTGAGTGTGCTTGCTGAAGAGAGACAAAGAGAGAACAGAGAGTGGGAAACTGAGAAATAATTCCCAAGGGGGATGGCCATGCTGTAATTTCTTCTCTTTCAGTTTCCTCTCTGGATTGTGAGCATGATACATGATAAGAAATAATCCCCCAGGGGGATGGCCATGCTGTAATTTCTTTTCTTTCAGTTTCCTCTCTGGATTTTGAGCATGATGCATGATTTTCCAAGTACCCAGCATGATTTTTCCAAGCTGCCGGGTTGAAACTCTAACTATGCTGTCAACCACATGAGATACTGTGCCTTAACCTCCATGCCACCTGCTGGCTCATGAATCTTAATTTTTGAGACATTGCACAGCGATTTGGAATTCACTCATGTTTCTTTCCACTATTATTGTTTCATGGTTTACATCTGGAACACTGATTCTTTTGGCATTTATTCTAGTGCAAGGCATGAGTTTCACATCTATTACTAATCTCTCTTTTTCTCTAAATGAGTTTTTCTAAGCACCATTTTTAAGTTTATTATAATTATTTTTTATGAGAGATCATGGTTTACATCTGGAACACTGATTCTTTTGGCATTTATTCTAGTGCAAGGCATGAGTTTCACATCTATTACTAATCTCTCTTTTTCTCTAAATGACTACTAGTTTTTCTAAGCACCATTTTTAAGTTTATTTTAATTATTTTGTATGAGAGAGATAGAAAGATTAAGAGATATGAGAGAGAGAAAGAAGATAGACACCTCCAATGGGGTCTTCATGCCATGATCTACACCCAGCCCCAGTCAGCCCAAATCATGGGTATGTGTGTGCTTGCACCCATGTATACAGGGTAGTCTCTGCCTGTGGACCCGACACCTTCCCAGTGGGTCTAGCTCCTGTGCCACCATTGCCAGTCCCAATGCCATTGATTATGAAGTTCACCACTGCTTTAGTAACTTGAAGCTCCAACTAGATCAAACACTACATGGTTGTAAGTACTTGCTTTCTGGGCTTTTTATCTTATTCCACTGGCTTGCATCTATTCTTGAGCTAGACTGTTCCTATTCTAATTATAACGGCATAATAGTAAGTTTTAGTCTGTGATGTCTCATCCCCCACAGTAGATTTTCTATTTCCATGTTTTCTTCGCCATTTTTGCATGTTCATTTATCCATCAGAAGCACTGGTAATCACCTTTTTTAACTCAATAAGCTTTAGAGGATTTTATAGGGATTGCATTTACAAATTCGCTTAAAGAGAATGACATTTGTAGGTTATAGAGTCATCCTAGTCAAAGAGGAAGAATATCTTTCTATTTGCTCAAATCTACTCCTTTGAGTTTTAGGAATGTTTTACAGTGTTTTACCTCATAGAAGTCTTGGGCAGGCTTGTTTTTTTATGTTTTTTTTTTGCTTGTTTGTTTTTCCTTTTTGCCATTGGGTGCATTTGCTCACTGGAGAGAGACAGAGAAAATGATGAGAGGGAAAAAGAGAATCACCCTCTGGAGGGATGGGCACACCACAATCCCTTCTCCATTCTCTTCCTGGGAATTTGGGTATGCACTCATACAAGTCTGAAGGAGTTTTCAAACTACCAGATCTAGAACTTAAACCATGGCTAGCTATGTGGGAGTCCAGCACCGTAACCACCATACCTCCTGCTGGCCCCATTCATGCCTTATTAAATTTATTCCTAGGCATTTAATTTTCTTCTTTGTGATTATAAATGGGAATTTCTTAACCATTATTACCTGTGTATAAGAGCTATTGATTTGCGTATGTGAACTTCATGGCAGGGTACCTTATTGATTTTTTTTTATTGTGAGATTAAATTTTATCATTGATTTGCTCAAGTTTTTTGAGTATATATCATTTACAAATAATATTTTTAATTTTATATTTTTAACAATTCTTATGCTTCTAATTGATCTTTTTTTAGTATGACTGTATTAGCGATTAACACTGGTACAATTTTGAATACTAATGAGAATGTTGAACATCTTTGGCCAATTTTGAATACTAATGAGAATGTTGAACATATTTAGAACTCTAGTGCTCATGACTAAACATAATAGTAGTTTTTCAAAATGGAAACATGGGTATGTGTGCATCTCTCTCTCTCTATGTACACATATATCATATTAATTATCTATCAACACTTACATTCCTGAGAGTTTCTAACCACACTTTCATGTGAAATTTTCCAAAAGACTTATTCCATAGCACTAACAAAATATTCATATGAGTTTTAAAATTATTTCTATTAATGTAGTGCATGATGTTAATGGATTTTATAATATTAAATCAGTCTTGCATTCCTGGAATAAACCCTGTAAGGTCATGGTTTATTATTTTGTTAAGGTAGCATTGATTCTACTTTCAAATGTTTTATTTATTTTATTTGAATCAATATCTCTTAGTGAAATTTCAACTTTGACTATGTTGGAGTAACGAACACTGATTTTAATCGTCCTCCTGTAAAAACTTAAAAATTTGCCCTAGTATATTATACATAAGGTATTAGATTTTAGTTGATGAAGAAAATTGCCCTTGGAGAGATAAGAAACAAATGATGTGAGCTCTTCCATTGTTTGAATATACTGCTCAAAAAATATTCCACGCTCATGGATACTGAAGGCAAAAGCAGGCAGAAACCAGCAGAGTCTTGGCAGTGCCTTCTCTCTCCTTCAACTCCATTGGGGAAACTTTCTCTGGGTTCTCCCTGACCACACTCTGAAGACTTTATGGAGTTTCTGCTAGATAAGTTTCTTCTTTCTGTGGCCCACAAGACCTTCCTACTCTCATATCATCCCACACATTGCCTTTAAACTTTATTAAAAATATTTAACTAATCTTACGGGCTTACATGTATAGTATTTAGTGGCATCTGTCCCAGGTTAGCGAGTGGTCAGGTCCTGTTTCTTTCTACAGGTGTCTGTTTATTTCTAGATTTGGGCATATAACCTAATTTCATTGATGAGTTGAAGAAAAATGGTTAATGTGCAAGTACTTCAGCATTTATTCTTGTGAGGGTGGGATGGATGATTTTTGCCTGCTTTCAACTTCACATAGTAATTGGTAGTCTCAAAGCAAAACAGTTTTAACAGGAAATTTATGTGGATAGCATTTAATAAATATGGTGCTGTAAACTGAAATAAACAGATTCAAAGGTCTGCTGTATGACCCAGTTATACTAACTAAAATATATTTGATCATATATATATATATAAAATAATGGATCTATGACAGTTGTCCAATAATATAATGGCTTCATGGCAGTTGTTCCCTAACCCTCCCCCCATAAACTCTTTTTATTTATGAATTGTCTTCCTGCTCAAGCCATCATTATTGAAATAATACATTATTTCTGGAAACACAAATCCAGTGGCCATCTCTACCAACATTAATTCATCCTGTCTTGCCTCTAACATTTGTAAACCCTTTCTCTCAAATTAACTCTAGAGTGTCAGAATTTTCCTTCATCAACAGCTTTTTTTCTTCCTCCTTACTTCAGAAATACATTCCATAGCATATCCTAAATCTCACCTTTTCAAGGTCGTCATATCAACTGGGCCTAATTAATTAGCACTTTCAATGATGATTTTACAGGAGCTGAGGCACTTTTTTTTTAATGGAGAAACAAAACAGCAGAGTTGATCTTAGGCCTTCGTAACCTGCATTATTCTCTAGATTTAATCCTCGGGTCAAGTTAAAATACTGTTATTTATTAGTTTTGTTATAGTGAGTAACTCTCTTCAACTCTTTCATCTGTGTAAACCTGATTGCTTATCTAGTTATCTCAAAATAATCACTGTAGCTCTAACTTTCTAAGATTCTTTTTTGACATCTATAAATACTGTAAAAAAACTGTTGTATTACATGTGAACTTTCATTTCGTACTGAGGGATTTAACGCTTGAAACTGTTTGGGAAGATGACAATTACTTTAAAATACCAGAAACATTAGATGTATAGTTACCCATCAAATGCCACTTAGAAATAATCCTGTGCAAATATACATTAACATCTTACTTCAGATTAGTTTCTGATGTTCCTCAGTGTGAGAGCTTACTGACAGAAATTCTCCCGCAGTCAGAGAATCGCAAAGGAATATTTGTTATAATAGGACAGCTGTAGAAACAGGGATCTTATCAAATAGAAACTTTTGCCACAGAGGAAACTTAGAACAGAGGAGAAATGAGAATAGAATTTATCTGAGAAGGGAAGCTTTTGAAAGAGTATAATAAAGAAACTTGCTTTTTTCTTAAAAAAAAAAAACTTTGACTAAAATTCGTTCAATGTAACATGCAGTGACGTAGACATTTCTGTGAGTTTTAGCTGGGAGCCTAGATGACTTAAAATGGAATATTAGCATGCATGATTTCCCTTGTCTGCTCCTATTTTTTTTCCTATCCATTAGTGACTCTAAGATCTATGCACTCCTCTGGCTACTACCCCAATCATGGGTATATGTAGCTTCTAGGCTAGGACATGCCATGTTCAATGATGTGACACATTTTTTACTCACTGTCATAGTGAAATGTAAGTATATGGAGAGTTAGATAATAGAGAGAGTTATACTACTATTTGTGGAAATAGTGGCATATTTCATTTAGGAAATGTTTACGTTATTTTATTTTATTTATTCTGGCCATGGCTTTGTTGAAGAATTCCTAGAAAAACTTAGTCAAAAGATTACCGCGAGGGCTAGCTCCATGTTGCTACAGTAATGCACTGCTCCAGAGAAGTCAGATCCCACATGGAGACTGTGGTTTGAATACCCAGCCCAGTCCGCCTGAACCAGGACAAGCATGTGCATGAGTGACCAAAATCTGATGCACTGAAGGACTAGAGGAAGGGGCCACAGCATGACCAGACCCTGTGGTGGGCGCTTCTTTCTCTCTCATGTGCATGGGTTCATGCTCCACCATGAATAAAAAATTTAAAAAGATTACCAGAAATTACGGCATCAGGTATTTATAGTCCCCTGTATTGTATTTCTTTATTCTATACAAATGAAAAATGAAAACTTACAAATTACGGCATCAGGTATTTATAGTCCCCTGCATTGTATTTCTTTATTCTATGCAAATGAAAAATGAAAACTTTATAGTTAACAAAGTCTGCAATATGTCTCTCTTGAATTTTAAGTTATAGGTAGATCTTTGTTTGATGATGAATCTGGAAATCCCAAATCTTTAAAAGTGTTTATAATAGAAAGTGCTATATGCATAATATATTTTCTTTGGTTACAGAACATATACCTTGTTCTGAAATATATCAGTGTATTGGTTAACAGTAGCAATACCTATACACAATTGCTGACCATTTTGGTGTGAAACTAAATATATTTTTGTAAGTTATTTCATAATAAGTGAGAAAGACAGAGATAGAGAAACAGCATCTCTAAGATAGTCTTGATGCAGCAGTCATCAAGCAGCAATCCCTGACCTCTACCGACCTGAACTACGCACATATGTGCCCACTGTATCCCAGACATGAACATGGAATCTTCCCATGTGGGCCTTCACTGGAGAGCACCATGCTTTGCTGATGTACCATTGCCAGGCCCCTGAACCTAAATAATTTTTACTTTAATTTGTTTTAGACATCTGAGAAGTTTCCAGGAAGAGCAATACAATGTCCAGTTTTTGTAATGTGTTAATTCTTATATGTAATGTTATGTTATGTAATGTTTCAAATATTGAAAATGTTGCCAATTGATTTTTTTATTAGATGAGTTATTCATAAAACTAAAAAGCAAGTATTAAAAGTATCCACATTCAAATATTTTTATCTAATCTTAGACTGTACTCATTTTCTTAGCTAATTGTTGTCATTAAAATCTATCTACTCTTGCTGTCACAGAAAAAAATGCTGCAATACTAAGATACTGGGTAAAAAATTATGTTATATGCATAGTTGTATTAAAAACTATTAAAAGTTATAAAGGCATTTAAAATGAAAAATGAATGAATTAAGTTGTTGGACTCAGCTGTGATGACATACACTGCTAAGACATTGCTTCTAGGAGGTCAAGGTCACATGGGAGACTCAGGTTCAATTCCCAGCCTAACCTAAACAAACCAGATATGGTGGGAAGTACTTGGAATTCCTAACTAAGTGGAAGTCTGGGGCCGGAGTATATAGAGAGATCCTGTCAACAATCTCTCTCTCTCTCATAAAATAAATGAATAAATAACATTTTTAAAGTCACTGTGGAAAAATTCCATCTGAATCTATATAATGCAAACATAGACCTACATATTTCATTTTACTACAGGGCGTGTGCATTTACCAGAGAGATAGAGAGAAAGAAAGCAAGAAATCACCTTCCAGGGGGAATGGCCATACTGTAGCCCTTCTCCACTCTCCTCTCGGGATGTTGGGCATGCACACAAATGTGTCCGGCATGTCTTTTAAGCCTCTGGGTATACGACTCAAACCATGGTTAATTATGTGGGAGTCCAGTGATGTAACCATGTCTCTATCTGCTGGTCCCACATATTTCATTCATCTATTTTAACAAACAACAGTAACTACAACATAAATCGTCACTTTCAACTACATGTTCTTAAGTGAATTCAATATTTTCTAAGTATCTGGTATCCATAGGTACTGTGAGAAGTCCAAAAAGGTAGAAGCTGGGACACTGGTCATTGGGAAACTTATAATTTGATGAAATTTCAGACAGAAGTTGATAACTGGTTTAAAACAGAGGCAGGGTATAGGAGGGAGGGGAAAATAAACAAAATTAAAAAAAAATGATAGACACAAAAATGAAAAAGTTATTTGTTAATAATGTATATGGTAATGTTCTTAACTTGACTAATATGCACTGCATTCATGCTTGGAAAAATATGTTGGACACTGTAAAGATGTACAGTAATTAAATAAAAATAAATGTTCAAAATGCAAACCAGTATTTACAGTGAGATTTCAGCTGCAGACTTTCCTTAAGGTAGGTGAATGGACCTCACTTACAGGGTTTTATAGGATGACATCCTTATTTTAAATAACTGTGTGGCCTGAACCATCTGATAAAACAGCAGTTTCATTGCTCAGTCACTGAGGTTTTAGAGATGCCACTTGTGGAAATCATAGCTGGAAAGTGAGAGAAAGTAGAACCCTTTTACATTCTCAGTGAATCAGTGAATTCTGTAGAGTAGGGTAAAATTTTAAAGTAATGTTTTAGAGTAGGCAGAAACAAACTATAAATATTTTATAATAATAAAAAAGAAGCATGCAATTTAGAGATTATAAAGCTGAGCTGAAACCTCTAAGAACTAATTATCTTCTTATGCTCTTAAATGTTTTTCAGGTCTTACTCATATTCACCACGAAGAAACAAAACAAGAGTCTTGGAAATTCAAAAAGTTAAGTTGTAAAGAAATGTCAGATTTAGATGTTATTACTAACAATAAGAAAAATGAGTCTAGAGTTGTCTCAGAACAATTACAAATGCAGAGGACTAGAGGCAAATACTACAAAGAATTAGACTCAAACATCAATTTTATATAGCATTCATTCATGATTTCCAGAAGACATACCTAAGAAAATATACATAGCCAGTGAAGGTCTTCTTTCGCACAATAAATAGCTGACAACTGTGTGCCAGACACTGTGTTATGCTGGGCATAAAATGCTGTAAGAGACATGATGCCTTTCTCCAAAGTGTTGAAGGTCAAGAGCAGATATGAGGAGACTTTAAAGAGCTTGTGGATTTTGTTGTTTTGTAAGGAAGTGGATGAATATGGAAGACTTACTGCTGAGTGAAGCAAGCCATGCTATGAAGGAGAGGCATTGTATGTCCCCACTTAATATATACTGAGTGTCTGCACTCTATGACTGAAACTAATTGTCTAAAGGATATAGAAACGCAGTATATAGATGTAAATGCTAGATATCGTGTGTGTGAAAGAGGAGGGTCTGAGGAAGGACATTTGGGGGAGGGACAGGGAGACAAAGCATTAATGGCACAAAGAGGTGAGGTATTATCTGTTGAAGATATTTTGTAGTTTTATCAACAGTACTAGGGAGAAATGTTCACCTGTTTAAATATCCATTTTGTAAGACAAATAATAATGAGATTAAATGTACAGAAGAAAATAAAATTAAATAAAAGAAAAAAATTTATAAAAAAGAGAGAGTTTGTGGAAAAATGGAATTAATGTACAAGTTTAATTTTGTGCAAAATAATTTTTAAATTCATACCTAGGTTTTATCATAACATACGTTTTCCATAAACTTTTTTGAAGATGCTTTGTGTATTTGCCATCAATTTTATTACTTTGCTATAAACAGTTAATAGGATTATAGAAAAAAAAGAAAGAGGGTAATGGAAGTCTAGGAAGAGCCCAGCTTCATTTTTTAAGAAAAGATGGTAGTAAAACCTGGCTTTTAGAGTAAGTATGACTCTTGTATTGTTTGAAGAATAACTATTCAGAGGACTAACAATAAAAAGGCAGATAAGTAAGAATAAACTAATAATAAAAAAAAAAATCAGAATGAAGGAATTGTACAGTCCCAGAGACTGAGAATAGAAACAAAGATATGGACTAAATAACTTGCAAACAAAACAACAAAAACAAAAAAACATGACAATATCTTTGACTGGACTGATATACATTGTCTTAATACTGGGAAAAACTATTTTCTATGCTGTAAAGATGTACAGTAATTAAATGTAAGTCAATATTTTTTAAAAAAGTTATGACAAGAAAATCTCACCAAATTTAAAAAGAGCTAATTTTTTAATCCATTTTGTAAGACAAATAATAATGAGATTAAATGTACAGAAGAAAATAAAATTAAATAAAAGAAAAAAATTTATAAAAAAGAGAGAGTTTGTGGAAAAATGGAATTAATGTACAAGTTTAATTTTGTGCAAAATAATTTTTAAATTCATACCTAGGTTTTATCATAACATACGTTTTCCATAAACTTTTTTGAAGATGCTTTGTGTATTTGCCATCAATTTTATTACTTTGCTATAAACAGTTAATAGGATTATAGATAAAAAAGAAAGAGGGTAATGGAAGTCTAGGAAGAACACAGCTTCATTTTTTAAGAGAAGAGGGTAGTAAAACCTGGCTTTTAGAGTAAGTATGTAGAAATTATGATAAATTGAGATCACACATAATACAAGAAGCATCAGCCCAAATACATCAACAGTCATAAAAATAGGTACAGGTAAATTTCATCTACCTTTATAAAATGTATTTATTTGTTAAGATAAAGAGATAGGGACTGCTGACAGAATTTTGTCATGCTGTGATCCTTCCCCAAGATTTCCAGCGAGCCAGGGTCATGGGCAAAGAGAGGAGAGAGAAAAAGAGAGTGAAAGCACCTCCAGTAGGGCATGGGAATCTTGTAGTCCCTTTTCTCTGTTTCTTCATCCCATCAGGATTTAGGGCATGCAAACACATGCACCTGTACTGTTTTTCAGGCCTCTGCAACCAGGACTTGAATTGTAGTCAGCCATATGGGATCCAGCTCTCTATGCACAGCGCTTAACTGTACTATGGGGCTGGCCCAAGATGTAAAAAAAAATGTTAATCTTTCAATTGCTTATGCATTTACCACAAACAGTATATTTTTTTCTCAAAGCAAAGACTCTAGGAAGTAATGTACTCAACCCACAGAATAACTTGGTATGTATGAACTCATAGCTTCTTCCCAAATGAGTTATCTAAGTGGTGAAGTTGACTGTTCTGCCATGCAGGAGTTATTTGTAATCACTATTATGCCTCAGGAGTTGGGGATGTAGTAATAGCTCATGCTGTTCAGAAGGAAGCTTGGCAATGGGAGTTTAAGTGCTGAACGGATGTGTGGAGTTTTAGTTTATGGTCGATTTGTTGTTTCGTGTTGTAGTTTATAGATCAATATATTTTATTATATTGCAGCATGTGGATTTATTTGCCAATTTCATAAAATGATGTACACCAGATGGTTATTTTTAATGTGAGTGTAATTTTGTGATATGTTGGATCATAAAAAAGTACCATAAAACCAGACTAATGCAGTAACTTTAGTTAGGTGACCATATTCATAGCTAAGTACCTGTCCAATCAGTATATGGATGAAAGCTTGTTGAAATCCTTCTTTGATTCTATTTTCTACTTAATATCTTTTATATTACACAATATTTTTTTTTACCAAAGCACAATATTTGGACAACATGTGTCAATTGTTCATGAGACATCATGGACCTCGACTCAAATGTGCAAGCCTCTTTGCCTTTGAATAATAACAGTGGTTCATTTCTTGCATTAAGTAAAAACAAAAACAAAAACAAAGAAGAAAAACTATATATATCAGAATGATAGAGCTAATGAACAATTATTATATCCTTTGTTCATTATGATTTCCTTCTTTAGAATAGAGAATCAGGTACAAAGTATTGTATGTGTAAGAGCCACAAAGCATAGGGAGCTATATCATCAATTTTGCTTTACTATTATGTTAAAGTACACAGGTCTTGTGGCCAGTAGGGGATGTGATGGTTAAGGCGCTGGACTCCTACGTGGCTGACTACAACTTGAGTCCCGAGCTGGGTAGCTTGAAATGCATGCTGGGAGTGCATGCATATGTGCCCCAAATCCCAAGACGAGAATGGAGGAGAAGGGGTTGTGTTGTGATCTTCTCCTTGGGAAATGATTTTTCAATTTCCCCTTCTTTTATCTGCCTCTCTCTCTTTCTCTCTCTCTCTCCAATGAGTGCACGGGTCCTGTGGCAAAAACCTAAACAAAAAACAAAACAAAAACCAGTTCTCAAACCATGATTGACTACATGGGAGTCCAGTGACATAGCCATTACGCTAAGTGCTGGTCCCTATGACTTCCTTTCTTATATACAGTCATATACCACACTGTAATATTTTGTCAAATACAGACCACATATGCCACAGAGGTCCTATAATGGAACTGAAAAATTCCTATCACTTGGTGATATTCTAACATGGAACTATCATAGTGCAATGTATTCCTCATGTAGTTGTGATGCTGGTGTAAACCATCCCACTGCCCAGTTAGTTGTACAAAAGTATAACACATAAAATTATGTATAGTGTATGATACTTTACAATTAATGAACCACGTTACTGGCTTACGTACTTATAGCACTATACTTTTAATTGAATTTTTAGAGTGTACTTGTTCTATTTATTGAAAAAAACACATTCATGGTAAAATAGTATGCTGTGTACGTAAGCAGCAGCCTCATACATCTTGTGTTTATCACATCTCGATTGCATAATTTTTCTCTTGTGCTTGATTTAATCTCTTGTTCTTTTATTCATGGGTCCCTAAGAGTAGGAAAATCCACTGCCAATGTTTCCAGTAAGAGGTCACATCAAGTGATCAACCTGGAGCCAAAATTCCAAGTGATTAATGACTATGAAGGTGGAAAATTAGTGGTGATTGCTGTTCATCAGCCAGGCATGTCCTACTCCACCATAGCTGCAATAGTGAAGAACAAGAACAAAGTGATGAAAGCTGTAAAAGGATGTGCTCCATTGAAGGCAGTGAGACTAATAAAAATTCGAAAAGGGCCCCAACCTGATATGAAGAAATTTCTAATAACCTGGACTGGACAAAAGACAGAGAAGTGCATCCTTCTCAGCATCTTTTTTTTTTGAAGAGGTTTTGCTATAGGGTGCATGCGCTCACCAGACAGACAGAGGGAGACAGAGAGACAGAAAGTGATGAGAAATCACTCCCTGAGGGGATGGCCATGCTGCAATCCCTTTTCCTCCAGTCTCCTCTTGGGATCTTGAGCACACACGCACGCACACA
Source organism: Tupaia belangeri chinensis (assembly GCF_000334495.1). Lineage (NCBI taxonomy): Eukaryota > Metazoa > Chordata > Mammalia > Scandentia > Tupaiidae > Tupaia > Tupaia belangeri. The sequence goes on along the minus strand of NW_006203535.1, from coordinate 462,486 downwards.
CGCCCGGCGTGAGTTTAAGCCACCAGGTCCGGGACTTGAACCGCAGTCGACTACATGGGAGTCCAACGACATAGCATTATGCTAACTGCTGGTCTCCCTTCTCAGCTTCTTGACCAAATCAAAACCTGTGTTTGAAATGTTGTAAGAAAATGTTAGACCAGCTAGGATGTTGAATTTACCAGTAGCTCGGGGTGACTTGAACATTTTAAGAATCATTACTTATCACAGAATGTGAAACAGTGTTAAGTCTGCTAGTGCTGATATGAAGGCAGCTGAAGAATTTTTTGAAACTCTAGGTAAGTTGATTTTGGAGGAAAATTAGTTGCCAGATCAAATCTTCAATACAGGTAAAATTTCTCTATTCTAGAAATAAATGCTCCAGTGATCTTTAATTTTTCATTACATGTCCTCAATAGACATCAACAAATTAATCATTACTTATTTAATAGTTTATCTTACTTTGTACTACTGACTTCTTTTTTAAACAGAGGGTTATTGAAGAAACCATATTCATTTATATCTCTGTTCTTTCATTATTATGAACTTGATACTACTTAAATAATGATTATTTTATTAAACAAGCATGTGTATATATTAAGATTATAAACCCAGGCTTTCTGGCACTGTGCTAGTTTCACATTTTTTTTGTGTGTGTGACATAATTTATCTACGCCATATACAATTGGAGTATGTAAATTCTTATCAATGTTGTGAATTAAAATGCACTCTTTAAATCTAAGGCTATTAACAACAATGATAAATATGTCTATGTCCTAATCACCTTGAGAGTCATTTATAGAAGCCAATAAATATTTTCAAAATACTATTTGAATAATAAAATCTTATTTATACTGTTAGAAGTGGAATACAGAGAATATTGATTTGATGTGGAACCAAGACACTTTACCAATGACTTTTTAATTTTTTTTTTAATCAGTGAGCCAATTGGCCATAGTCCTGATTTATATTAATAACAAAGGTCTAGCTGCACTGGCACAGGCAGTGGAGTGCTACTCTGCAATGCTGGAGTCACACAGAAGACCGAACTCCAGATTGCTCATCATCTGAAATATGTTGGGTGTGTGTATCCATGACCTGACCTAGTAGAGGGATGAGTGAGAGGAGAGTGTGGCATGATGAGACCCTGTTGAGGGAAACTGTTTTTCTCTCTTTTGCACTCATGAAAGAAATCAAACAAATATTTTTAAAAGTAACAAAATATATGGAACCAGAAGATGGCATAATGGCACATTGTTGGACTCTCTGTAGTTGACGGTGGTTTGAGTCCTGGATCTGGTGGCTTAAAACTCATGCTAGGCATGCGCATGTGTGGGCCCCAAATCCTGAGACTAGAATGGGGAGAATGGATTGCAGTGTGGGTGTGTGCAGTGGGGAAGGGGTGATTTCTTGCTTTCTGTCTTTCTGTCTCTCTGGCAAGTGCACATGTCCTGTAGCAAAAATCTCAAAAAAAAAAAAAAAAAAAAAAAGGTAACAAAATATATCACATTATTTCCTAATAAAATGTTGTTCTTCGTGAAAACACAAAATTCTTATAGAATAATGTGAGAGATGAAGAATCAGATTGATTGTATATGATTAGGCTGAAGTCTGCATTAGTTCACTGCTTAAGGGACAAAGCTACTTTACCTGGTTTTGTCTGATGTTCGTGTGTATCAACTGACTATTGTTTTCTCACTTCTTGGACTCTTACGAAATATCACAAAATCTCTTCTTTACAGATTTAACAATGGGCCATCCCATTGCCTCATGGTGGAGAGAACCAAATCCCACATGGCAGATTGTGTCAAATCCAGGACCTGGAGGCTTGAAAAACACACAGGGCATGTGTGTGTGCATGCTCAAAACCTGAAGGCAGGGAAAAGTGGAGAAGAAGGGATTACAACTTGACCTTGCCTCATAGGGGTGGGGTGCTTTGTCCATCTCTCTCTCTTTCTGACTTTGTCTGGTGAACGCACACAACCTCTAGTTGGCAAAATTAAAAAAAAAAAAAAGAAAGAGAGAGAGAGAGAAGAAGAAGAAAGAAAGAGAAAGAAAAAGTAAATGCAAGAGTAAAAAGTAATTAAGTCTTTATGTAAATATACCAGTAAGTATTATATTGGATATGAATGCTTCTGAGAACTAACACCATTAAACCATCCGTCCAAGCTACACGGCATTATTGAAATAAATTTCTAATAAAAGAGTGAATATAAACAGCAAAGAAAACATTAACTAAGTTTCAACAAATTTTAATTTCATTTGGATAAATATACGAACTAAGGAATAAAATTGGAGACACATTTAATTTTAAACAACATACTGAAACTATTTAAAATGAGGTATGCAATATTCAAATTGATTTCTTCAGAAATTTAAATTCAGGTAGGTAAAACAATAAAAACTATCATCGTAACTCCTTTGGCCAAAATCAAGACAACTTCAATAGGGAACAGCATTTTATGTCACATAAAATATGCAATGTTAATATGTTTGCTATAGACTGTGTCAACATCATGTATAACTTTGCATATACTCTTTATTGTGTAAATCTTGGTGCTGAGTAATAAGACAAGAAAAAAATTATTAGATTTAGGTAGATTAAGTTAATAAAAATACAAAATAACATAAAATTAATGTCAATATAATAGTGAAGATAATATCCTGAGAAGTTGGTGGAATAAGTTTACTTGTTAGTGAGAAAAATAAGTCAGGACTGCAACAGTGATGCCATGGGAATAAGTTTACTTGTTAGTGAGAAAAATAAAAGTCAGGACTGCAAAAGTGATGCCATTCTAAAAATGATCTCTGTGAGTTTGGCCCACATAGGGAGCTTTTTAAAATTTTGCCAGAGGGCATGTGTGTTCACTAGAGACAGAGGGAAATCAAGAAAATATCTCTCATGAACATTGGTCACACCACAAACCCTGCTCCATTTCCCCCTTCCTTTTGGGATTTTGGGCATGCAGGCACTACTGCCTGGGGAGTTTCAAGACAAAAGGTAGGGAATTGAACTGCACACAGCTGGCCACCTGGGATTCAGGAACCTCAACCATCACCATCAGCTCACCCATAAAATGATACTTTGCTATCCTCTTGCAGAATCTGTGGACATAAGGAAAAGTTGGCTCCTTGAAGAAAAAGATGGACATCCCTGTTTTGGAAAGTAACTTGAAGTAAAGAAATGGTCTATAGTGAAAGAGATATATGAACCATACAATGCCAACAAACTCATTAGGTAAACATAGACCAAAGATGCTTTGCTCAACTTGCATGTTTATTATGAACAACATTTGCAGGGTAATGGCATTCAATCACTAAAATGGACAGCTGAAGAAAAACAAAAGCATTGGGGCAATATTTTCTAACCTGAAGGCATTGGCCTAACATCTGTGTAACATCTTTTTTGAGGGACCTAGATGAAGTAATAGAAACATGAGAACAAAAAAGATTCTTCTCAGTTGATTTATACTGCAGCATATGGAAGTCACTGGTAGAGATAGGGAGGACACCTAAGTTTTGAAATATGTACTTGTCTTCCATTTATCTATCTATCCATCTGCTCATTTAACCATCCAAAGTTAGGCTTGCTGCATTTCAATTGTAATTGATTTGGGGTGAATGAAGGTGTAGTCATATCATTTAACTTTTATAATACACCAGAGATGTAATAATTTAATATTGTTCATTGAAAATAACAAAGCTACTGAGAAAATGAGTTCCATGAGCTTTACTTTTTGTAAAGCAATGCTGTATAATTTTTCTAATATTTTTAAATTTCATTTTCTTTTATACATTAAATCACATTATTTAGTTTACAAAGTGAATCTTGAACATGTGAACATGTCTCCCTAGTCCAGTCGATAAAACTATAAAATTATCTTCAACAGATAATACCACATTTCTTTGTCCCATTAATGCTTTGCCTCTCTATTTTTTAAAAAGAGAAACAGTAAAAATACTGAACTATATTCTAGTGCGACTGGTTGTCTGAAGTTGGGGAAGTCCTTTCACTTTTTTTTTTCTTTTTCTTTTTCTTTTTTTTTATTTATTAATTTATTTTTCTTCTACTGAGTTAAATTATCAAAATGCTACAGACAATATCATCTCTATTAACTTTTTTTTGGAGAGTATTTTTTTTTTTTTTTTTTTTGCTATATGGTGTGTGTGCTTGCAAGAGAGACAGAGACAGAAAGTGAGAAATCACACCCCTCCTCCCCCGCAAGAAGGATGACCACGCTGCAATTCATTCTCTTCTATTTTCCTTTTGGGATTTTGGGCATGCATGCACACACGTCCAGCGTGAATTTTAGGCTAATAGGTCCAGTACCCTAACTGCAGTCGACTATGTGGGAGTAGAACAACATAACTATTATGCCATTTGCTGGTCCCTCCATTAGCCCTTAGAATAAAGTACCTTGTAAAGAATAGTACACCAATACAATAAAAAATATTAACAGAGGGTACCAGTAGATGACCTAATGGCTACATCACTAGACTTCCATGTGGTTGACCGCGGTTCGAGTCCCGGACCTGGTGGTTTGAACTCACTCCGGGTGCATGTGCATCTGTGTCGCGGTTCCCAAGAGGAGAATGGAGAGGAAGGGATTGCAGCATGGCCATCCCCACTGGGGGGGTGTGTGTGATTTCTTGCTTTCCATCTCTCTGTCTCTCTCTGTCTTTCTGGCAAGCACCCGCTGCCAACCAGGACTTCTCTTTTTTTTCAGTAAGAACATGACAAATATTCATCATCAAGACTAAACAAATCTTTTATCAGTAATATTCACAAGAGAAAAAGTACTGATTGTGGTATGTGATGCTATTTAATTAAGTAAACCTGTGCCTGGAGAAACACACAAACACACACACACAGCTAGGACTCATCAACAGTATTTTTATAAGGTGGGAGTTCTGTCTTCTGGAGACACCATGAACACAATTTTTGAAAATTATGCTGATTCTGTCAGTTGAATGGGCCTGGAACCAGCACCCAGTAGCATCAAGTGTACCTCAAAGCCAGATCTCGATGTCTCATACCATTCTTCACTAAAAAAGATCGAGAAATTCTCAGAGCAATGGCAAATTTTATGGCTAGAGCAGAGTGTCTAGTACACAGCATGTGTCTAGAACATCTGTTGAATCATGAAGCAAGAAAATGCTTAAAAGCCAAAGCCAAATCAAAACAAAACAATCACCATCTTGGTGAGAATATGTTAAAGGGACACCAAAACCACCAGAAAGAGGTTCCAATAAATAAAACTAGAACAATTTGAGTAACAAAATTAAGTAGCACTGGTTTATAATCAAAGTATAAAACAAATATTCATGAATCTATACTAGTAACATCCATATTAGTAAATGATTTAGTAAATAGATAAATGAGGGAAATGAGTTCCATGCAGAAGTATTTCAAGAAAGTTATTCACATACGTACATCAAGGAGATGGAGTTTAATGCTCCACTTTTGTATGGGCTACATGTAGTAACTTCTTTCCAAAGAGAACAGTTTGGAAAGAAGGGGAAAAGTAGTACCTTTACAGTGGGAAATCTAACCACAATAGTTTTGATAAAGGTCAACATCATCAGTGATGTCAAGTCAATATTATGTATACTCAATATACTGTGAGGAGATCGACACTTTGCTTCTGTTGTCTTTTACCCAAAACCCATTTTCTTAGTCTAATTATGAGAAAAATATCAGAAAATTCTCAACTGAGGGACATTTTACAAAACATTCAACTATGTTCTTTTTCTCAAGATTATCAAAAACTAGAAATATCTGGGAAACTATTACATCAAGAGGAAACTGAGGATTCATGACACTAAATGTAACACATTATTCTAAATTGGATACTGTGCTGGGAAAAGAGGATTAGTCACAAACTATGGAAAACCAAATAAAATTGAACTTTAGTTAATGTAAATGTTTTTTAAACAGTGTCCTGGGATAAGCAGCAGGTGAATTTCGCTAAACTCCATGACTGTGGTGAAAATGGAAGTCACTAAGAGAAATTAAATTCACTCTTAATAGTATAAGAACAAGATGGAGAAACCAATGGAGAGTGAAAAGCAGAGGCTTAATGAATTAAAAGGACAGAATTAAAATGACTACTAAGGATATTCAGTAGGACCTTTTTTTGGATCACTCAACAGTAAGGGAAGTGTTATAATAAAACCCTAAAAATAAAATTGCATTAAGTGCGCATAAACTTGAGAGATTTAAATTATACAAAATCTTCTTTTTTTAAAAAAAAAAAGCTGGTAAATTTTTTAAAGGATTAAATGCACTCAAGGGACATATCTGGCAAGACCCTTGTTAGAGCAAAGGCTTTTACTTCCTTTAAATGCTTTCTTCCTACTTAATCATATTGGAAAGACTCAGAAGTGTGCTGTGTACTCCAGCTCGCTCTTGTTTTGTTAGTACATCAAGGAAATCACACAGAATGCTCATGAAGACATTGAAGAGAGGCTGCAGTGATTTCAAACCTATTAACTTGAGACTGAAGAGAACCACAGTCACCTAGCTTGAAAGAAAACACTAAAAAAGACATATCCATGCTGCAAACTCATACACATACATACTTACCCAGCTCTTAAGCATATGAACCAATTCTAAACTTACAGAAATACATGTTTTAAAAATATATAAAGAGAACAGAATGAAAAAGTTTAAAACATGCTGTTTTTAAACTACTGTATTTATTCTGAACATTTTCCTCACAAATTTTTTTTTAATATTTCCTAATGAAAATTTTGCCTATAAAAGTGAAAAATAACTGGGTGAACTATTATAGAGCACCTTGGCAAACAAGTGATTCTTTATGTTTTTCTTTGCCAACCTGAGCACTTAAGAAAAATGGTTTTAACTATTGACTAACACAATAAAAAGACTTCATTAAAGTACTTACATCTATGAACCCATAGTCCCCATTTTCAATTTTTTTTTCCTGAGGAAGGTGGGAGAAGGGGGAAGTGTGAGAAAAGAAATTAACAAGAAAAATAGAGAGGATAGATATTTATGGGACACAGAAATGGATTATTATTTGTTGATGATAATGTGTTTAGTATCCTCAACAGGACTGGTGTGAAGTGTATTCATGTTGGGTAAATTACTTTACAACCTAAGTGATGATAGTGATTGAATGTATAAAATAAATTAGAATAAAAAAAACTTATTATTTATTTTAGTTAATAAATAAGAATTATACATATTTATGGCATATAACATGATGTTTTGAAATATATATACATTGTGGAATGGCTAAACCGAACTGCTTAACATATGTTTTACTCCAATTATTTACTATTTGTTTCTGTTGAGATGATTTTCATTTATAAATTATCAATTGTTGCCAGTATACTGTACAATAGATCTCTTGAATTTATTCTCCCTGCCCAACTGAAATTTCCTAGCCTTAGATCAACATCTCCCTAATCCCCTCTAATCCTTCCACACTCCCTCCTAAAAGTCTAAGAAACAAATATATAAGTACCTCAGCAACAAAGAGAAAGGTATTTTCTGCATAATTTTCAAATTCTCTAAAATGGATGCATTTATATCTAATGATACTCAGAATACCCTGGATATACATGTATCTCATAAAATTCAGTATCACCATCACCTTTCAACATCACCATCATATCAAGTTTTCCGATTACAAGCAGCTAGAAAATAAAACAAATAAACAAATACCAAGTAAAAGATGTACCAAATATAAGGAGTCAGGCAATACATATGGACTCATAAAAGAGATATAAGCAAGGATAAGATGCCAGTCATACTCAGGCGTTTTTCCACAATGGTTGTGTGTTTGCCTGAAGCGTAGATTTACACTGAAGGGAAGATGTGACGCAAGAAATAACTACCTTTTACCAACTTATTTTGTCCTGAATTTCCTACGTACATTCAAATTTACCATATTATGATTTTTATAAGAATGAACCTACTTTGTTTACGGAAGTTATATTATATAAGAAGTATAATATGAACTAGAAAGCTTTACTGTTAGCACATTTTCCACTGACTTTTTTAAAAACTTGAGCTAAATGGAGGAGAAGAGATTGTAGCAAGGTCATACCTCCTGCGGGGCTGGTCTTTTCTCACTTTCCCTCTCTCTGTCTCTGATGAGCACACAAATCCTATGGCAAATTAATATATATATGAAATATAAATATTTTACTTCTTGGACTTTACTTCTAATGTATGTTTCACAATGAATGATAATCTAGACACTTACATCTTAATACTCTCTTTGAAGATGTACATATATTTTATGGATGCATTACATATATATGATCAGACATGTGTAACCTCTAACTTTCTGTTAATTATATTACTGCATACTTTAGCCATCCACAGGACATCATAGCTATGGACTCCACAAGGTCATGCTCAAATTCAGGTCGTGACTACATCACTTACCGTCTATATAATTATGGCCGAGTTTTTTTTATCATATTTATTTTTAAATTAATTTTTAATTATTATTCATACATTAAATTGCTATACATCATTTATATTGTGAAAAGACTTTCCCCAGCATGATTTACACCTCAGTCCAGCCCGGTTGAGACTATTATACACATCTTCGTTAACAGATAAAAAACTAATCTGTGTCCCACAAGTGTTTTACCTCTCTATCCCCCCCCCAATTTCCTTTTCTACATTTTTTCCCTCCCACATTCTCTTTCCACTCTGTCTCTAGTGTCCATTACAATTTTTAATGCTTTTACATTCTCCAGTCTTTCAGTCTCTATCATAGAGTACAGATAGTCAGTATATGTTAAGTGGAGACATACAATGTCTCTCTTTCATAGCCTGACTTGTTTCACTCAGCAACAAATCTTCCACATTCGTCCACTTTCTATCAAATTCCAGGGCCTTTTTTTATGGCTGAATAGTATTCCATGGAGTATATGTGCCATAATTTTTCAATCCATTCACCTATTTGTGGACATTTGGGTTGGTTCCATGTCTTAGCAATCATGAATAATTTGTGCAAGCGCTTTTCTGACCGAATGCTCTCCTGTCCTTTGGGTAGATACCCAGGAGTGGAATTCCTGGATCATATGGTAGGTGAAGGTCTTTGAGGAACCTCTATATTGTTCTTCACAGTGGCTGGACCAATATACATTCCCACCAACAGTGTAGGAGTGTCTCCCTTTGGCCAAGTTTTTAAAACATTTCTGCCTGTTTTTCATATCTGTAAAATGAAGATAATATCTGGACCACAAGGTGGGGTGGTAGTTAAGGTGCTAGACTGCTTATGGCTGACTCAGTTGTTGGAGTCTTGGACTCAGTGGCTGAAAAACATGCTGGGGATGTGTGCATGAGAACCCAAAATCCAAATAGGAGGATGGAAGAGAAGAGATTGCAGCATGGCCATACCTCCTGAGTACCTTCTCTTTTCCTCTATCTGTCTCTGATGACCACACATATTTATGACAAATTAATATATATATATACACACACATATATAATATAATATAAATATTTGAAATATAAATATACATTTATTAGTTTGCCATAGGATATGTGTATATATACACATTGTATACATATATTTTGTATATGTAAACATATATTTTATTAATATATCTACATATGTATATTATATAAACATATAATGTATATATGTATTTGTAAGAATATATTTATATATACAAAATATATTTGCATATAAGTATATAAATATAAATATAATATATGTATGTATCTATAATCTATAATCCTTTACTTTCAAAATACCATAACAATAGTAGCTGCCAGTAATAACAGATTCTATTACATTTTTGAAAAACTCATCTCATCTTGTTCTCCAATTGCTTTATCCCAGCATCAGCAAATTGCTTTAGGTACTAGACTTGTGCTTATTGACTCACCCATTTGGAAGCAACTGGTTTAAAACCTCAATACTTTTTTAATCCTTTCTTGAGAGACTCACTAAAACAAAAGTGACTTGGATGTTCTGGGCCCTAGTTGAACTAGGTATAACATCTAACTCTTTCTATTCCAGCAATAAGAAAACCTTTACAGTCATTGTGTGATTTCAGTTAGATAACATTAATGAGGCCGATGGGCTTTACTAAACAGTCAGAAAATTTTAACTATTCATATTACAGATTTATATTATTTTTATTTATTTAAATTATCTAAAGAAAAATAAACAGCTCCAGAAATCCTAAGACATTTCAGCTAGGATCTCAGTTGAAGAAAACCAAGGGCTGATTAGAAACTTAGAACTTCACTGTATTCAGCAGAGGGTGCTATGGGCTTGGGAATTACTGAGTTTTTACAATACTTTTTTTTTTTTTTGGTTCTATGAAATATATTTATGGACACTGAGGGATTAATAAAACCTATGTTTCTGTTTGAGTTCTTCAATACCAACTTGGTTCAGAATCATGTAAGAGTATCCAGAGACCTTGCCAACTACACTGCTTAAAAGCAAAAATCTTCACAAGATTGCTCTGATTTATGATAATTGTTTTCAAAATTTGTGAACAAAAATTTTTCAATTTTCCTGAAATCTTTAAACACTAAGTGTTAGTTCTTTATTATTTACTAGACTTCTATTGCCTTGTTTTCAATCTCAGAAACTATTTTTCATTTTGTTTGCTCTGATCTGTCATATATATTTTCACTTGCAAGATACAATCTATGCATTTGAAATCATGACAAGCAAGAGAGAAACACAAAAAATAAACTTTTAACATTGAGGTGCAAAAACACTGCAACATCAAGGAAAAAAGACAGATGACCAGTGAGAATGAAAGTTGTTCTAGAGATGCCAATAAAAGAATCTGAATCTCTCTTATCTGTCAAGAATGAGAAAGAAATAAGGGAGCTTAGGCAAAAGGTACAAATGCAATCATGGGGATTGAGGGATTAACAAAGCCATGTTGCTATTTGAGGAATTCAATACAAATTTAACTCACAATGATCTAAGATCCTCTTATTTATGATTTTCAGGTATAATAGGATTTTTCTTTTAAGGTAACAAAGTCCAATATATATATATCACATACATTTATTTTCTTAGTAATAAATATCAGCTTGGCATTTTATTTTCTCATATAAATGTTATATTAATATTCACTAACTATTCCTTTCAGGAAATTAATAATATAATGCAAATCTATTAAATGCAATATTTATTGATTTAAGTGAAATTCTTGATCTTTTTAGTATCTCTTGTTCCTTATAGAAACCAGATTGATCATTTTCTGAGTTAGAATATAGCTTTGTAAATAGAACATTTCAGAATTTTCTATGTACAGTCACAGAAAATATTCACTACAAGTACAGCTAAAAGGTTTTCAAAAGGTTTATTTTCTCGTATCCAAAATAGTCCTTTTTAAAAAATAACAGTCCTTTGAGTTTCAGTAAATAAACAGCAATGGATCTAGATATTCTCTTGTACCACTTGAAATGATAACATCATCAACAACAACAACAACAACAAAGAACAATTAAAGAAGGAAACAGGGACCAGCAGATGGTATAATCATTATGTCGTTGTACTCTCACATAATCAATTGAGGTTCAAGTCCCGGACTTGGTGACTTAAAACTCACACCAGACACATGTGCATACATGCTCAAAATCCTGAGAGGATGATGGAGGAGAAGGGACTGTGGCATGGCCAACCCTCCTGGGGGGTGATTTCTCGCTTTCTCTCTGTCTCCTTTAACTCTCTGATGACGGGACGTGCCCTATAGCAAAAATCTTAAAAAAAAAAAAAAAAAAAAAGAGGAAGGAAACTAAAAGAAAATAAGAAAGGAAGGAAGTAAAAAAAAGAGGAAGAAAGGAAGAAAGAGAAGAGAAAGAAAAAAATACTTTGTTTGAAATGAAAGTTATCATATCTTTGATATCAGGTAATAAAGGACAGTCATCTCTGACAGACAAGACCCATACAGGTGAGCAACATCAATGATAGCCTTTCCACAGAGTGACTCATAAAAATCTACCCAGATGGAGTCCCGCAAATTCTCTAAGTTGAGACTAGGTTGCTAATACAGAGCGATCAAAGCAGCTAGTTAGAAAGGCAGAATGTAAGACAGATTTCCATTAAAAAAATACCTCAAATGGGGCACAACAGTGGTGCAGTGATAAAACATGATGCTCTGTGAAGCTGACCCATATGGGAAGGTTCTAGTTTCACATCCAGAGACCTCCCTGATTATAACAAGGAAGCATATGCCTGTGATCCAGAAATGGCTGATGCTGGAGGTGGATCATTGAGTCAAACCTTGTTGAAGGTGTCGTTCCTCTGTCTCTTTATCTCTGTGTGTTTCTGACTAATGGAAGAAATAAATGAAGTACTTTAGAAAGGAAGGAAAAATACTATGATGACCAGAAGAGTGTTTTTTTTTCTTTATATATTCAGCTAGGTACTTATCAACACATTCCTATAAAATAATGCCTGAGAGCAGAGAAAGATATATTGGAAAATATCAGGAATAACATAAGCAGAAACAAAGCTCGTACTGTCAGTGAGATTGGAAAAAATCTCATAGTTCATGAAGTTTAGGGCAAAGTATCCAGAATTGTCTTGCCTCAGTGGTGGGGAAAATCTTTTCCTAGACCAAATATTTATAGTTTTGGTCTTGACTAACAAAGCTAAAAGCAAGACACAGAGGGATCAAACTGTTCCCAAGCAATAAAATTGAATGCCAGAACAAAGATGATTTATAGAAGAATAAAAATATTTAGCACCCAACAAGGTAAAATACACTAGGTGTGTCATAAAATTAAAGTTTATGAGGCACAAAAAAAGTAATAAAATACAACGTATACTGATGACAAAAATCCATCAAAACAAACACAGAAATGCCATATAAGTTAGAATGAGCAAATTGTGATATTAAAATTATTGCTATAAATATACTTGATGTGTTTGAAAAGCTAAGTAAAGACATAAAATAGTTTTTAAAAATCTTAAGTTGAACTTTCAGAAATCAAACTATATGGCATAAAAAATACACTGGATAGATTAGCTGCTAGATTAGATATTGCACAAGAACACATTAGTACACTTGATGAAAAAGTAATGAAATTTATCCAAAATGAAATGGAAAGAGTAAAGATTAAGAAAATTAGGATCAGTAATAGTAAAAAGGCATAACAAATTTTAAAAATAATAATGGCCATATTTTCCAAATTTTTGAAAACTATAATATAAATGGACAGAAGCTTTAAAAAATTAAAAAGCAAACAAACAAACAAACAAAAAAGAGAACAACAGCTCTAAGACATACCACAAAAAGTTTCCAGAACTATTAATAGGAAAAAACCTTAAAAGCAACACAAGAAAAACATGATAGATAGAAACAAAGATAAGACTGTCAGCAGACTTTTCTTCAGAAATAATGCAAGTAAGAGAAAAATGGACCAATATTGACATCATGAAAAACAAAAATGAGTAAACAAAACATAGCAAAACAACTCAGAATTATATATCCAGGAAAACATCTTTGTTAAACAAAGACAATATAACATATTTTTAGACATATAAATATTGAAATGATTAATTGTTTTAATATTCTTAGAATAAAAATGCTAAAATGTTTAAGAAAATGTATACCAAATGGCAATATGATTCTGCAAAACACAGTAAAGAAAATTGAATATGTGTCAATATAGTACATGGGTAATCAAATGATTTTTTAATTGTATTTCTTCAGAAAATATTTGAGTGTTAAATATAATAATAAACTATGGAAATTTTAATATATGCAGAAGTAAAATGTATAACAACAAATGGCATAAAGTTGGTATTAAAAAAAGTGTATGCGAGTATTTCAAAGTTTGTGAAAAAGTGGAAAAAAAGTACAATTTTGGTGCAAAAAATGTGAAATATAGGCATAGTTTTTCATAATATGTGTTTTTCATGAATTTTTTGAGCACTTTCCTCTCAATTTTTGTAAAGTAATTACCCACATGAAATGGTATAATGTGACTAAGGCAGACTTACTAAGTTAAAGCTATACTATAACTCTTAAGACAATAAAACATGTAGATAAATAAAAGCTAATAGACAAATAAACAAGATTAAATTGAATCATAAAAATTTCTCGATTAGGAACAAGTAGAAAACATAGAAAATAAATAAGAGCAAAAATGTTTGAGAAGTACAAAAAATCAACCTAGGGAAAAAAAAGTTGTCTGAGATAATACTGGAATGGAAAGTAAATCCTAAATTCAGCATAGACATGCCCTTATTTGGAAATTTAAGAAGTATAGGAAGTAATAGAAGGGTTTTCTTATTTAATTTTTTAAATTAATTATTATGATCATCATCAATATGCTACAGGGCATGTGCACTCACCAGCGAGAGACAGAGAAGAAGAGAGAGAGGGGGAAAATCCAGGGGATTCAAACTGTGTTAGACATGTGGGAGTCCAGAGCCTTGGTGACCATGCCACCTGCTGATCCTGACAGAAGGGTTTTCAATCAAGAAAATTTTGATTGGACGAGTCTGATCTGTATGGAAGAAACTGAAAGATTGGAAGATATGAAAGCATGGAAGCATGGAGAACAACTGTGGATACTGAAGACAGTGTGGGAAGCAGATCGGAAATGAGGGAGAGTGAGAGGAAGGGAATTAGGGGATAAAGAAAGAAGCAGAACATTTAAGGGACACAAATGAAAAATTAATGATAACATGTATGATTATCTTTATTGGACTTATATACAGTGTGCTCATGCTGGGAAATTTCATTTTACATGTTGTAATGACATACAGTGACTGAATGTATGAAAAAGTAACTTTTTGTTTTTTTTGTTTAAGAGAGAGATTTTTGCTATGGGGTTCACGTGCTCACTGGAGAGACAGGAAACTAGAAATCAAACCCTGGGGGGATGCCCATGCCACAATCTCTACTCCTCCATTCTCCTCTGGAGTCTTTTTTTTAAAAAACTTTTTTTTTTTTTTTTGGAGAGATTTTCGCTATAGGACGCGTGCGCTTGCCAGACAGACAGAGAGAGATATAGAGACAGAAAGCGAGAAATCACCCCCCAGGGGGGATGGTCACACCGCAATCCCTTCTCTTCCATTCTCCTCTCGGGATCTTGGGCATGCATGCACACGCACCTGGCGTGAGTTTTAAGCCACTGGGTCCGGGATGCGAACCGCGGTCGACTACGTGGGAGTCCAGCGATATAGCCATTACACTAACTGCTGGTCCCTTGAACCTAGACTTTTCAGGTGACCTCAGCCTAGCAAGCAGCAGAATCCAGGGGGTGCTACCATTGCTAGGACTATTTTAATTTTTTGAGGAACCTCTGCACTGTTTTCTAAATGGCTATAATAATTTACATTCCCACCAGCAGTATATAAGAGTTTCCCTTTCTTATCCTCACCAGCATTGTTGTTTTTAAAAATGTATTTATTTTACATTCATTGACTGTACATCATTACGGAATACCAAATGAGATTGCCCATCCAGAATACACTGTATATTGGCTCAATGAAGGATATTACCGTACATGTTATTACCAACAGATAGTTTTCCATTTCTTGTTCCTTACATATTTTGCTTTTTGTTTAACTATTGATTCCCTCCCTTTCACCCTCTGCCATTTCCCTCCCTCCTTCCCCAGTGTCTCTAGTATTTACACTATTTTCTATGCATTTTTTTCACATTTTATTGACTTATAAAAATCTTAGTTAATCTAAATAATTCCAATAGCAAGTGCAGTTGATACATACATATCTAGGAACACATGTCCGTCTTCTGGCATAAAACTTAGTGAGTAGAAAGAACATACTATAAAGTAGCACCTAAATGAGGCTATATAGCTTACTGCAGTCATTAAGTAGGCATTTTTAAATGTATTTTTTTAATTTAAAGGAAAGCAGTTTTAGCTTTAATAAATCAAAATAGGAAAATGTTAAGAAAAATTTGCTCAAGATTTAAAGTCAGGAAAAAGGTTAGGATTATGTTAAAACAGTAGACATATGAACCTATCAATAGCTTAAGAGAAGACAAAAATCCTCATATCTGGAAAAAAAGCATAGACTATGTTATTTTTTTCTTACATAAGATTAAAATTTTAATTCAACTAATGATGCAAAATTGATAATTGGACAGAAAGGCCTAAACTTCAAAAGAGAGACCTGAGCTACAGATAGGAATTTGAGAAATGTCAGCAAATAGAGGTTAATGAAAAAAATGAGAACAAACTGTATCCTAACATAAAATGAGCTATGAGACAAGAAAATGGTTTAAGGAAAAGCCCTATGGAATTTATAAGAGGAAGGACATGTTTTCTTTTTGGCCATTACAAACAATAATATATAAATGAATTTTTATGTACATAATTTTGCAGGTGTTCAGATATATCTGCTGGCAAGAGTCCCAGAAGTGGGATTGCTGACTAAATGTATAAATGCTTTTGTAAAGTTGTTGGATATAGTCAAATTACACTCCATATGGAGTTGCACCATTCTGAACCCCCACCAGCAATGTGTGAGAAAGCTTGCTTCCCCATAGACTCACTAAACAAGTACTTTGTCAAATTTTTGGATTTTTACCAATATTCTAGGTGAAACATGGCATCTCAGTGCAGTTGCATTTTTCATTTATCTTTTGAATTAGATTAACCATTTTTAGATATGTTTGTCATTTATAAATATTTTCATGGGAAATCACTTTGATAATGAACTTGATCTGTATTTTGTTGAATTTTTGCTATTTTTCTTTTAAATTTTCAGGGGCTCTTTCATATTTGGAAGACATTTAAAACTAATTATTTATTTAGTTTTATTTATTATTCTTTTTTTTTAACCTCACAAGAAAGAGACAAACAGAGAGAGAGGAGAGAAAGTGAGAAATCAAGCCACCAGGTCCATGACTCGAACCGTCATCAGTCATGTGGGAATCTAGTGCCATAACCTCCATACCACGAGCTGGCCCCATAGAAGCCATTTTTCATAAGAGCTATAAATATTTTTCCATAAGGTCATTGGTTTTATTTTGTTATTGATCTTTCTTGTCATGCCTTATACATTTTAAATTTTCATTTAGTTTTTTAATGTAATTGAATTGGTCATTCTTTTTTTAATGACTCCTGATTTTGGAATAATACCTACAAAAATGTCTCAGTAACAAATTTAGAAAGTAATCTTGATGTTTATTTGGGTATTTTTACCTTTTTTACTTAATTTGACACATTTGGGCTTATTCTGTTGTACAATGAAATATAACTCCAACATTAATGTCTTAGTTTGCTTTTGCATTGCTAACAGCAATACCTGAGACTAGGTGATTTATTTAAAAAATGAAAGTTTTATTTACCTCAGAGTTGGAAGGTCCTAGGTTCAGGGGCCAACTTCCGGTGAGGCTTCAATCATGGCAGAGGGCCTGATCTTGAGCAGAGCAGCTGTCCATAAGTTTCTGTTTTTCATTCTGGTCTCATTCCCTCTTCCATGTACTTACCAGCATTCAATTACGGGGACCCTCCTCTAGTGGCATTATCACACCCAAAGGCTCCACTTTGGGATATCACAAAGGAATTAAGTTTTCACTTAATATCTCTACAATACAGTCATGTCCCAATATAGAAATTTTGCAACAATGAGGGGAAAAAAAAAAAAAACTTATCCAAGCTATAACAAGTAACCTAAAACATTTTGAAATTTCTATTTTTAAACTCAAACATAATAATTGTACATATTTAGGGGGTTAAGAGTGATGCTTAGGTACATGTAAATAATATATAGTTTACAAATGTCTGCTGAGTTGACTTCACACCATTTATTAAAATATCTAGCACTACATTTATTGTTTTGAAGTTCCATATCTGTATGTATTAACTTCAATTAGTATTTGGTTTTATTTTTGGACTTTCTATTCTACTTTGTTTGGCAATTTATAAATCAGTATCAATCCATATTTATTATTAAAACTTTATAATATGTTTTAAATCTAGTGTGTTTACCAGGTGCATTTGTGTGCTTGTCCAAAATCCTGAGGAAAATGGTGGAGAAAGGATTGTGGCATAGCCATTCCCCCTGGGAGAGTGCTTTCTCAATTGTGGCATAGCCATTCCCCCTGGGAGAGTGTTTTCTCATGTTCTTTATCTCTCTCTCTCTGACCAGTGCACATGTCCTATAGAAAATTTATTTTTAATTGTGAAAAAAATGTGCTTACTGAAAATTCCCAAATACAGTTTGATAAGACTGAAAAATGCACACAATCTTGTAATCACCACCTAATCAAGATATAAGAGATTTTCATAAAGGATTGTAACAATCAGTTTTGTTTTGAAATATTTTAAAAACAATCTAGATCTGAAGTAGAATGTGGCAAATAAATAATATCCAACATATTAAAGTTATATCTAAAGGCAAAAACAATCTAGATCTGAAGTAGAATGTGGCAAAATAAATAATACCCAACATATTAAAGTTATATCTAAAGGAAAAAAAAAATCTGGTATGTGTAGTCCTTTCTGTAATACTGCTTTTTTAAGAGTTTTCTTCCAGATTTTTCCTTTTCTATTTTTCATCATGATTCTATGTTAGTTATGAGCTAGGAGCACACCAAAATGTAAAAGGTGAAAATTTCATTACTGGCTTGTCAACATAAACATAAAGTAGCTAACAGTCTATTAAAATGTAAGGATCTGTACTGGCAAGGCCTGGTCAGTGATTTTTCCAAAATCCTCTGGCTTATAATTATGGAAGGTGACTATGAGAGCTATTGATGACCTAATAAAGTGTTGATGACCTAATAAAGCCAGCTTTCCCTATTCTCATTTCAGGTATGGCTGTGGAGAATAAAGAATATTTGTCACTAGTGAGCACTATGTGGGATCTGAAGGCAATGAAAGAGGAATTCTTCCAGGGAACGGAACCAAGGGCTTTTGGATTATGTGCCACTCTAAGGCGGTAAACTTTCACTATTTCCATCTTGTAATTGTTATTTACAGTTGTCTAGTAACTACTGTATAATTCTCATCATGTATTTTATTTTTTTAAGTTTTTTTAAAGGGAGAGTATTCTACCTTTCAGCAAATATCTGCAATGACTTTTAGTTTCAAGATCTTTGTACCATTAGGAGCCAAAACTAATGACTACAAATGGAAGAGAGTTCCCATAATCTAAAACCCTCTGCTTTTAACTACACTCTGAACAGGATGGCTTGGAGTCATATCATTTGGGAAAGGGAGCAAGATGTCTCATTTATGAAAAGACTACATGTAGAGGTTGGATGGCCAAAGGGGTGACTGGCACTGTTAGTTGCCAATCAATATCTTTCCTCTCCTTAATCATCACTGAAAACAATACTGATTATATTTAAGGTGGCAGTGGGTTGAAAAGGTTCAGGACATGCTAATCCCACAACATAGTACCTTGACATTTGAGAAAACTGCAGACAAAGGAAGGTTGCTCTGAGCTTCTTCCTCTAGTCTCCTCTCAAGCAGGCCATAAAAGAATTCTCTGATCTTCCCCTAAAGTAGGTCGTAAGACCTTCCTTCCAGAGGAGTTCTTACACTGGGAGGAAAAGAACGAAGTCATAGAAATACAAAGAATCTGAACAGACAGACCTTGCTAAGTTCCTCTCAAGTTAACTACCATTAGATCCTTCCTCCTTTGCCCAATCATCCCTCTACATAACTCTCCACTTTTCATCAAACCTAACCATAAAATATTAGTTTTTCCTGCTTCTTTAGGTATGCATTTCTGAAGTCTCCTGTGCCATGTAAAACTTATATTAAATAAAGTTATAGAATCTGAACAGACAGACCTTGCTAAGTTCCTCTCAAGTTAACTACCATTAGATCCTTCCTCCTTTGCCCAATCATCCCTCTACATAACTCTCCACTTTTCATCAAACCTAACCATAAAATATTAGTTTTTCCTGCTTCTTTAGGTATGCATTTCTGAAGTCTCCTGTGTCATGTAAAACTTATATTAAATAAAGTTAAATGCTTTTCTTTTGTTATCTAGCCTTTGTGAGTGTCAGACACAAACTTTATGATGGGTGAGGAAAGGGTATTCTTCCCTTCCCACAATGCCTAATTAAAAAAAAAAATGGATTCTCTGTTCTTGTACTGAGGAGCTTGAGTAGCCCAAAAAATAGGGTTGACGTGGTTTGGTTAGTTTTCTGGGATAATATTTTTTAATATATTATAAAAGTTTTGAAAGATACAGAAAAGTCAAGATAAAGAGGCTACCTTCACTCAAACAGTTACTGTAACAAATAGCCCTCACTTCCGGATGCCTTAAAACAACCTCTCTACAAATGCATTGAGGTTTGGCCAGTGGCTTTGCTCCATGTAGTCCCAGTTGGTGGTAGCTGATGGTGAAGCCACATTTGAAACATTCTGGAGCCATGGAATTAACAAAGGAAGCAAGTTCCAACCACATTAATTTTCACCTGGAATACACACTTTTTTAAATTCATATTTCTTTGATAAAGCAAATTACATGGCTACACTCAACCTAATTAGTAGAAAAGAATAATCTGTTTTTTTTTTTTTCATCCCACCAGAGATTGAGATGCTCTAGGGCAGGCTCACTGGGGCAGTGGCAATGTGTTGCTCAAGAGAAACTAGATCCCACATGATAACCTCAGTTTGAATCTCCACTGAGGTCTGACTGAAACATGCTAGACACATGTGAGTGACTGAAATCCAATGGGCTGGAGAACTGGATGAAGGAGATCGTGGTTTTACCAGGCCTTGTGGAGAGTGTTCCTTTTCTTCTCTCATGTATGTGTGTACCTGCTCTATTATATAAATAAAAAATTTAAATAAAAGATATTAAGATGCCCTAAAGCTGAGTTTTAATTTCCTAAGCCTTCCCTTTTTCCTAGGATGTAACTGTTAGATTTTAATCTAAAGTCTTAGGGAGTTTTGGTGCCTGCTATGGTTTGAACATTTGTTTCTTCCAAAACTCAAGTTGAAATTTAATTGCCATAGTAACAGTATTAAGATGTGGGGCTTTTAAGTGGTTATTAGGCTATGAGGGCTCTACTGGCATGAGTATATTAAGACTGTTATCACAGCAATGTAATTATTAAAAGAGAGTGAATTTGGTTCTCTCTCTCACTTTCTCTTATTCTCTCTCTCGCTCTCTCTCTCTCTCACTTTCTCTTTTTTTCTTTCTCCCTTTTGCCATTGGCCATGAAATGAGGCATCAAGAACTCCCTTGCTAGATGTACCAGCACCTTGATCTTTCCAGCTTCCAGGACTGTGACAAAATTCTTTTCTTCATAAATTAATGAGTCCATGGTATTGTTACAACAGCACAAAACAGACTAAGAGAATGCCTCTGCCCTTGATGGGCTCTGAACCCCAATATTTGTCAATCTAGTGCCTTGAGTGTGTTGAAAGTGCTTGTCAACTTCTCAGTCCCTTTGCTGAAGCCTCTAGATAAAAGTGACCTTTCAAACCCGTAATCAATTCTCTCTTATATCTTGTCTTCACAATTCTTTTCTGTCTTTTTAGCCCTCAAATTGTCAAATGGTTTTATTTAAGTTTACCTATTTATATCATGAAAGAGAAAGAAATCCCAAACAGAGCCTTGTCATGCCACAATCCTCCTTCATCCTCCCAGCCAGCCAGGATCATGGGTGAACCTGGTGTGTTTCAGTCCAATTGGAGTCTGAACCCCAGTACTTCGCATAAGGCTCCAATATCATGCAGTGGCATCTTACTGCTTGTGACACTGTACCTCAGCTGAGCAAGTTTTTTTTCTTTGTTTATTCTATGATCATGTCTTGTTCACAACTGTAGCATGCCCTGAATTGCTTAGTTCACCAATTCTGAAATTGGACACTAGGAGAATGTATTAAAAAGAAATACACTCAGCAGGCATCCCTTTTTTGCATGTAATACAGTATAGCTGCAGAATTGGAAGGGTTATACTGTGAGATGGAAGGTAAAAGTCACATATAAATAGCATAAATTTAAAAGAAATCTGTATCTCTGGTGGCACTGTGGTATTGCTATACCTATCTTGAATTTTCTACTTACTATTTTTAAAATAAAAATATATTAATTTAACATTAATGCATTCTCAGGAATAAGAATGTGTTCTCAACTAATAAGGAGAAAAACTTTGCCTTGATGATATTAGTGGTTATAAGCAGACAATACAATCATAATTCATGCATGGTTTCTGTGTATGTATGCTAGAGGGTGAATGAACTTGCTAGAGAGAGATAGAGAGAGAGAGAGAAAAGAAAGAACTTCCTATGGTGAATCACCATACCACAATCCTCTCTCTTCCATTTCTCCATCCTTTAAGGATTTGGAGCACTCACATACACATGCCTGAGTTGTTTTTTGAGCTGTGGGCTTTAGGACTTGAACCATGGATCACCCACATGGGGATCTAGCTCCCTTTACCACAAAGCCATGAAAACAGTCTTATTCATGGATATATTTTTAGAAAACTACAGAAGAAGCCAGTAATTTTCCCTTACTCATTGTCCATTGCAGCACAGAGGGGGAAAAATCAAAATTTGCTCTTCCCTGGAGATAGCACTGACTGATTGATTGACTGATTTTAGTTTTTGCTATAGGGTGAGTGGACTTGACAGAAACAGAGAGAGACAGAGAAAGTGAGAAATCATCCTCCTGGGAAGTTGCTATGTCATAGTCCCTTCTCTTCCATTCCCTTCTCAGGATATTGGGCATGTGTGCACATGCACCCAGCATGGTTTTCAAGCCATTGTGTTTGGGACTCGAACCACATAGCCAGTCATGTGCAATCCAGTGCCTTAACCTCCATGCCACCTCGCCCAGTGCTAACTTATTTAATCCCCAAAAGTAAGCTATGTTCAAATAACACAGTGTGTCATACTAAAACAAAGAAATAATTTAATTTCTGGTAAGTTAATGCAAACAAAAAACTAGTAAACTTATCTATCATCCCCAACCAAGTTCAAGATATTTGGTATGTAGCTAAATTGGAAATCTTAGATACTACTTGTTACTGGTTATTGTTTGGAAACTAACAGTGTAACTTTACAGTAAAGGTCACACTAATTTGGAGTTCTCAGGAATTGATGATATAAAAGATTAACCCTCATTGTTCAGTGTGTATCAGTGTTTTAGGAGGATTGTTGCACAATATGATGCTAATTGTACTGCTTGTATTCTTTATGAACACACAGTACATCACTTCTTTTTATGTAAGAGTTAATAAAACTTGTAAAGTAGGAGGAATACAAGGCTGTCACCATATTGATCCACAACCAGCTTTCTACTGGCAACATTGAATTAAACTTCATCTCTCCTCATTCTAAGTCTGGAAGAGAGAATAGTAACACAACCCTCTTTCTAAGTATAGTTTCAGTTTTACATGAATATTAATTCAATGATAACTTAAGCAGTTTATACTCCACACCACAGACATTTTTATACAATTTAAAATATAGCTCTTAACTTCTTTTGTTATCTTGGCAACCATACCGTCGAATACTTAAGAGAACCATCAGAGCATTTAACATTTTCATATATTTTTCTTTTTCAATTAAATTTTGTAAATAGTGTGACACGTGAGCCTTGAGAGCAACATCATGAGATCATTGAATATGGTTAACTCTTCCATTTCAATTAATGCATACAGAAGACTAACAAAAATAAAAATCTTATCCTGTATACATTTGAATGTGTAATCAGGATAGAGTAGAGAATGTGGAAAGAAAAACAGTGTAGCCTTATTTTCTTTCATCTTGTCTAGCTCATTTCTATCTTAATTTCTATCTTCCCCTACCATCCATGAAAATATACATAAATGAAACTATACATTCTATTATCTGTCTAGTCTTAAAGTACACAGTGGAGTACAAAATAAAGAACTGAATTCTCAACTTTCCCTAAATAAATGTTCAGATTTTGATTTGTGGGCTAACCTTAGACTTGTAAAGCCTAAGGACTACGAGAATTGGGAAATAATTTTCTCCTTCTCTGATTGTCTCTTCTGAGTATTCTTTGCTGGCCCACTCTTTACAAATTTTCCATGTTGGAATTTCAAAACTGTTTTGGACATTGACTCTCCTGTATTTTTTTTTTTAATATAAACAAGTATTTCTCTTTATCTATGGTTCAGAGTACAATCTATAAGCAAACAACTCCCAAATCCACATATCCACTCTAGATCTGTATTCTAAATTCTATTTGGGGCCATAAATCTGCCTGTTGAGTTGTAATCTCACTTGGATGTCTCCTGGAAAATTCACATCTTTCATATCTGAATCTGAATTGTTGATTAATTCCTGATTCTGAATTGTTGATTAATTCCTATAAACTTTGATCTACCTTTATATTTCCCACCTAAGTAGGTATGATGATACTACTTAGTATCTTAGAGATTTAGATAACCATTGGTATTTCTGTCTCTCTCATTCTAAAATCACAATAAATGAATTACAATGTTCTACTTGATCTTTAACGAGGTTACTTACTGATCTTCTCACTTTTCTCATCTTCACCATAATCCAATCACATCTTTCGTAGCTGGAAAAATGGTCTCCCTGATTTTCTTTTGTTCCCTTCCAGTCTATTCACAGAACAAAAGCCAATTTCATCTCCTACAATGAAAAGTTGCTATTACATCCCTGAAACAATGCTCACAAGGCATGCTATAGAGTGTTTCTTCACACAATCTCCAGCATCATCTCATGCTTTTCTTTCCACCTACTGTAGTCATTTGTCTCCATTATTTAAATATTTTGAGTTCTCTGACTGAGAACACTTTAGGATTATAGTTCACAGTTTTATGTTTAGACATGGTCACACAACTTTTGTCAGAACACAAAATGTGATCCTTGTCACTTTAATGCAACATTTCTTTAAAAAAACAACCTAAAATTTATTATTCATTTATTTATTTTTTAGAGTTTTTTGTCATAGGGAATGTGTGCTTCCTAGTGAGAGACAGACATAGTGAGAGGGAGAGTGAAAAATCACCCCCTGGGGGGATGACCACATTGAAATTCTTTCTTCCCAATTTTCCTCCTGGGATATCGGGCACCCACACACATGGGCCTGGCATTAGTCTCAAATCTCCAGGTCTGGAACTCGAACCCTGGTTGACCATGTGGGAGTCCAGCCACTTAACTGCTACACCATCTTCTGACCTCTCATTATTATCTTATTCACAATTATCTAGAGAATGGAATATACACAGTGATATTTAGTGTGACAAATAACTATTCTCTAGGTCACAGTACTAGATGTAGTGGCTTGAAAAATATGCCAGATGCATGCATGTACTTGTCCAGAATCCAAAAAAATGGAGGAGAAGGGACTCTGGCATGGTCATCACCCCCCTTCCCCAGGAAGTGCTTTCTCACTTTCTTTCTCTGTTTCTCTTCCTCTGTCTCTCTGGTGAGCAAATGTGCCTTGTAGAGAATTTTGTTTAAGATATATATATATATATATTTTTTTTTTGCTATATGATATATCCGCTCGCCAGTGAGATAGTGAGAGAGAGTCAGAAAGACAGAGAGAAATCAGCCACGAGGGAGCATAGCCATACAGCAATCCCTTCTCCTCCATTCTCTTCTTGGGATCTAGAGAGAAGAGGGCTCACATGCCCCTGGCATGTATCTTAAGCCACTGAGTCCAAGACTCAAACTGTGGTCGACTATGTGGGAGTCCAGTGATGTAACCATTACACCATCTGCTGGTCCCAGAAAATTAAAAAATATATATATTCTTCATTCAAAATCAGTAAGGATTGAAGAATATTTTCTTCTCTCCTTTTTCTCTAGCACAAGCTCCAGAGCTTTACTCTGTTCAAAAACATGGCAAACTCCTTCATATTTATGGCCAATCAATAGACTTTTCCTCTGCCAGGAATGGTGTCCTCATCTCTTTCCTAACTGTTAACTTCACTCTAATTTGTCTTGCCTACATTAGTTTAAATTAATTAATGCACTAGATTGTATGCTCTTATGATTCCTATATTTTCAAATATATATATATATATATATATATTTCTGTTAGTAAATAATACTTGAAATTATATATTTATTTAAAAAATATCTAGACTATGAGCTCCCTGAATTCCAATGTCCATGTTATATTGAGGCCTTTAATGACCTACATAGAAATGAAGTGTTGGTTTCCTATACCATATGATATTTCACAAATCTTATCAATTCCCTCTTCAGTTTTGTCTGATCTATTGTATTTTCCTCAAATTATAATTTTTAAAACATAGGTATTCATTGATAAAATTTCAGATATCAGCATATGATCCTACATGTACATTTTAGGAAGAAACTGTTTCACATACCTAAGATATATTTTTATGGCTCTGTTATGTGTCTCATTAGATTTGCTAATTGTAAATCACTCTTGGACATTTTATTCCAAACAATTTGATAATCATTGAGGAGGCCAAGCACCCCTTGGTATAATAGTCAAGCTTTGTGCATTCCGCCTAGTTTAGGAATGATTTGGACTATTTAATATTATGATCATGCTTTGTCTACTTTCCATGTGCATAGCATTATGCAAATTACCATAGTTGACTGCTACTGGGGTTGCGGAGGAGGCAGTGGTTGAAAGAAAAGGTAAAAAGGTAAAAAAAAAAATCAGAATGGTGTAGATGGCACTGAAAAGAAAGCTAAGAATTATACAGTTTCAAAAGAGAAGGGCAGAGAACCCTACCTGATAAATCAATTTCACAAAAGAATTAATGAAACATTTCGCAAAAGATGACTCAGGTAACAGTGATATTGAAAAGATTCTTGGCTTTGAGATTAGAAAAGGACTTACCAAATACAAAACTTTAGATGAATTACTTATGCTTTTTGAATCTTCGTTTCTCATTTGCAAAATAGAAACTACTCTATTTTATAGATTTGGATGCAATTCAAATTACATACTGTCTATTCTGGTACCTAATAATCCTCTTATGAATTGGTGCTTTCAAAATATAATAGTTTTTTCTTTTTTTTCTTTTTGAAGGTAATAATGACTTAAGGAAATTTTTAACAACTAAAGTTTGGTTGAGTGTGGTAGTTTAACTAATATATAGTGACAATGAATTTTTCTAATAGTGAATCCCAGGATTCGATTTACACAGTCATCAAACTATGGTACTTCTGGGAGTGGAGTTAGAAGATTTATAACTAAGTGTATTTTATCATGTGGCCAAGAACAGAATGAAAAACAGGTTCTGGAAGCAGTTTCATTTTTCAGTACAAAAGAGGAAGAAGCTGAATCATATATGCTCAGTGTCTTCAAAGTCTGCAATTAAGTATTTCTGCTCTCTAGGGAAGGATAAGAAAGGACTCAATAGACAAATGTAAAAGAGGAAATATCAGACACGGCAATAAAGCATTTCCTTCTAATAGGTCTCACCTCATTGTACTCTTAGTCTATTGATCTTTAAAAATAAGTATCTCGTCCACTTGTAGTGAGAGTTTCCCCTTAGCAGAAGGACATCCACTGTTTACCAGCACAAGACCACTGGCACCACTCCCACTGTAAACTCGCTCCTCCACACTAGCTGTTTGCTTGCAGCTTGGCTGAGTCTTGCAGAGCCGCTGTCACATACTAGATTTTATAATTCCACTCACCCAGAGGGAGGGAATTACTATCATCTTACAAGATTGAATTTCTACCCTGAAAAGTAAAAATCTGTGGAACAAAATAGCTACAAAAAGACTTGAGATTGTACTTATCCCTACATAATAGCAGTTTTCTACAGGAACAATAGTTCAAGAGCTGAAAAAAATATATATACAGAAGAAAATGACTGGGCCAGTGAAGGGATGAATACAAATTAAAAATAAGAGGTTTAATTCTCCTTATTGAAAATAAGGAAAGAAGTCCCCCTCTTTCTTTTTTTTCTCAGAGCATTTACCTGTAAGAACTCTTTCATCATATATATATATATATATATATATATATATATTTACCTTTAATATATATACGTATATAATATATATTTGCATATATATTTTTTTTTCCTCTTAAAGATAGGAGAAATGTTTTGCTCTGGATAAAGCCAATAGGTTCACAGTACGTGAAGACATAAAGGGCTCCATATTATATAGGGCTGAATGGTGGTGTGGTGATAAAATTAACACTCTGTGAGGCTGACCTACAGAGGGAAGTTCCAGGTTTGGTCCAGAGATCTCTCTGCGTACTCTAGGCATGCATGTGCTCATGAACTGGAATTGGTGACCCTGGAGATGGATTGTGGAATCAAGACCCTACAGAGGGTGCTCTCTCTCTCTCCTTTATTGAATACATAAACAAAAACTTTCAAAAAATAGTTTTTATAAAAGATCAAGCCTCTGCTATTCCCTTCAAAGCATCTAAGGATTTATGCATGAAGATAACGGCGTTGGCCTCTTGTGTACTACATTTTTTTTTTTAATCAATTTTGCCAGAAAAGGCCTTTGTCAGTAAGTTTTCTTGCCTTGAAAAGAGTATACCAAAGCACATAATCTCTGCAGACTGGCAGATCTTGAAAACGTGAAAATGGGGAGAAGAAATGTGAGGGGTGGAAGAAAGGAGATGAGTCACTTTACTAAGCTTTTCTCTAAAAATCTTCTATCTGATGAGTCAGTCCTCATCTCTTTCAGAAGGACTGAGGAAAAAGAAAGGGGCCTAACTGAGAGTACAAAGGATGTCCAGCAGATAAGGTGAAAAAAAGGCAGGAAATAATGACTTTTGCATTACATCGTAATAAGATCTTAAAGCAGTATAATTTAAATGACTTAGAATGTTGAAATATAAGATGCAGAAAGTGTGACAGTTCATAGTCTGCTGTCCCTTTTTCTCCTGATTAAATCATCTATCTTCTCTATTTTATGAAAGCTATATTTGATTTTGTTTCTACAAAAATAGTCGCCCCATCATTTACACTTTTACTTTCTTTAGTTTCAATTATCCATGATCAATCACAGTTCAAAATTGTTCAATAACACAATTCAATAAATAAATGTATATGTTTTAAATTGCATTCTGTTCTCAGTGGCATAATAAAATATGGAACTACTCTCCCCACCCCATCTGGGATGTGAATCACTCCTTTATGTGGACTATCCATGCTGAGTGTGCTACTCACCTGCGAGCCACTTAGTAGCCATCTTGGTTAACAGATTCTAAATAATACAGTTGCTACTCCATATCTGTAGTTTCACATCTGCAGATTCAAGCAACCACAGGTCAAAAAATAGTCAAATAAATAAATACAATATAAAAGCACAAAAAAGATATAGCATAACAGCTATTTCTATTTGCATAGTATTTACATGATGTTAGGAATTATAAATCACCCAAAGAACATTTAAAGTATACAGAAAGATATGTGTAAGGTATATGCAAATACTATATATCCTTTTATATCCAAGGATTTTAGTATCTGCGGAAAGTCTGGGAATAAATTCCCCTGCAAATGCTGAGGAGACACAGTACATTTAGGGTTCCATACTATATATCATTTCAGACATCTAGTGGATATCTTGGAATGAATCTTCCACAGGTAAGAGGGGACTGCTGTGCTTGGTTTCATGTTACAACCTTTCCTTTTCAGATTTCTCACTTTAAGAGAAGTCCCTTTGCTTTAAAGCTTCAAGCGATTGATTGGTCCAGTAATTTCTTTCTTTATAAATTACTTTTAAATTCTTGAACAATTGTTTCCTGCTATTATGTATAGATAATCATAATCTCAAATCCTTTTTATAGCTAGCTTTTTACTTCTCAGAGTATTTCTGATTCTTGTAAGAGTTACGGTGTTTTCATCTCCCAGTGAGAAATCTACTACATAAAAATCTACTACATAGATCTTGCATATTTTATGTCTAATATATGACTATAATGTATGTAATGCTAATGTGCCTAAACTGGCAAAAAAAACTCTCTTTTTATAATTACAGATTTTTTTGAGAGAGAGAGATTTTTGCTATAGGGTGCGTGCATTCGCCAGAAAGACAGAGACAGACAGAAAGCGAGAAATCACCCCCCAGGGGAGATGGCCATATTGCAATCTCTTCTCCTCCATTCTCCTCTCAGGATTTTGGGCACGCCTGCACATGTGCTGGGCATGAGTTTAACCCATCGGGTTCGGGACTAGAACCGTGGTCGACTACATGGAAGTCCAGCAAGATTATGTCAACTGCTAGTCCCATAATTACAGCATTTTAAGCCAATTGTTAGCCACACTGACGTTAGCAAGCACATTTGAGACATATGAGGTTAAGATTGTCTCTCATGAAATATTTCTTAGTTAGTTATATGAATTACAATCTCAATTAATTAAATAGTGACACTAGCTATATTTGATTTTGTTTCTACAAAAATAGTCGCCCCATCATTTACACTTTTACTTTCTTTAGTTTCAATTATCCATGATCAATCACAGTTCAAAATTGTTCAATAACACAATTCAATAAATAAATGTATATGTTTTAAATTGCATTCTGTTCTCAGTGGCATAATAAAATATGGAACTACTCTCCCCACCCCATCTGGGATGTGAATCACTCCTTTATGTGGACTATCCATGCTGAGTGTGCTACTCACCTGCGAGCCACTTAGTAGCCATCTTGGTTAACAGATTCTAAATAATACAGTTGCTACTCCATATCTGTAGTTTCACATCTGCAGATTCAAGCAACCACAGGTCAAAAAATAGTCAAATAAATAAATACAATATAAAAGCACAAAAAAGATATAGCATAACAGCTATTTCTATTTGCATAGTATTTACATGATGTTAGGAATTATAAATCACCCAAAGAACATTTAAAGTATACAGAAAGATATGTGTAAGGTATATGCAAATACTATATATCCTTTTATATCCAAGGATTTTAGTATCTGCGGAAAGTCTGGGAATAAATTCCCCTGCAAATGCTGAGGAGACACAGTACATTTAGGGTTCCATACTATATATCATTTCAGACATCTAGTGGATATCTTGGAATGAATCTTCCACAGGTAAGAGGGGACTGCTGTGCTTGGTTTCATGTTACAACCTTTCCTTTTCAGATTTCTCACTTTAAGAGAAGTCCCTTTGCTTTAAAGCTTCAAGCGATTGATTGGTCCAGTAATTTCTTTCTTTATAAATTACTTTTAAATTCTTGAACAATTGTTTCCTGCTATTATGTATAGATAATCATAATCTCAAATCCTTTTTATAGCTAGCTTTTTACTTCTCAGAGTATTTCTGATTCTTGTAAGAGTTACGGTGTTTTCATCTCCCAGTGAGAAATCTACTACATAAAAATCTACTACATAGATCTTGCATATTTTATGTCTAATATATGACTATAATGTATGTAATGCTAATGTGCCTAAACTGGCAAAAAAAACTCTCTTTTTATAATTACAGATTTTTTTGAGAGAGAGAGATTTTTGCTATAGGGTGCGTGCATTCGCCAGAAAGACAGAGACAGACAGAAAGCGAGAAATCACCCCCCAGGGGAGATGGTCATATTGCAATCTCTTCTCCTCCATTCTCCTCTCAGGATTTTGGGCACGCCTGCACATGTGCTGGGCATGAGTTTAACCCATCGGGTTCGGGACTAGAACCGTGGTCGACTACATGGAAGTCCAGCAAGATTATGTCAACTGCTAGTCCCATAATTACAGCATTTTAAGCCAATTGTTAGCCACACTGACGTTAGCAAGCACATTTGAGACATATGAGGTTAAGATTGTCTCTCATGAAATATTTCTTAGTTAGTTATATGAATTACAATCTCAATTAATTAAATAGTGACACTTATGAACTGAACTTTTAACAATAAAAGAAGACCTTTCATCGGATGAAAAATTTTATACTTGGTTTGGCAGGACAGTATTCTGGGAAATTTACTTAAAATATAATTTTATGTTTTGAAGCTTCCCACAAATTCGAAGATTACTCCAGCGAACACTATTCTATTAGAAGTAAATACAAAACAGCATAAGGATACTGAATTCAACAACAGATGTTGACATTTTAAAAATGCAGCATTTTCATCAATTTAGTATTTCATTTATTCATTTATCATGTAAATTTCTCTTTAGTTCTTTGTCACTTGTAACAAATTAGCATTTACACTCATGAAAAAACACCACCTCAAAGTGCTATATCAGCATTATGATTTTGAAAATCCGCTACCTCAGTGCACTTCCTTTGTTTAATGATGTATACCTGTGGCACAAATTAACTTCACAATGAAAATGCCTCATCTAATGTAATATTTACATTCAAAATACCTAAAATCTAAAA
Source organism: Tupaia belangeri chinensis (assembly GCF_000334495.1). NCBI lineage: Eukaryota > Metazoa > Chordata > Mammalia > Scandentia > Tupaiidae > Tupaia > Tupaia belangeri. Next base: position 430,282 of record NW_006203535.1, on the reverse strand, counting down.
GATAATACCTTTTGTTTCCAAGTGTTTTTAAGTTTTTTGTTTGTTTGTTTTATTTTCTTTTTAGTATAACATGACTGGAATCACGCTTAGACACTTATATCAAACTAAATTGAACCGTACTAACATTAACACTATTCCTGCTCTGCTGGGTTTGTATATCAAAATCATCAATAAGAGCTACAATGAACACTATTTTTGTAAAACAGAATAGTGTTTTTCTAGATTTAACAGAGCTCTTTGTATGGGAGAATTCTGCTTTCAATTGAAGTAAATGAAGCAATGTACACTTAAAACACCTACATCAAGAAAGAAAGTTTGGAGACAAGTAGGAATTGGAGGTACAATATTAGTAAAACTTTTGATGGTGTAAGAGCAAAGTTGTACAGATGAGTAATGTCATTATAATAGAAAAAATAAACTCTGAAAACTTAACTTGGGAAAATTTCAGCACACCTAGACTTAATATACCTTTCGGTAAAAGAAAGATCCACTTTGCTTAGGTTACATTCAAACTTCTTTGTCTATTTTTGTTGAAAGTCTACTTATTTATTAGAAGGGAGTCACTGCCAACAGAGTTTTCATACTATGACCCATCCCTAGCATCAACTGGCTAGAACATGGGCATACAAGTTTGCATGCACTCTGTATGTATAGGTAATTCTCAGGACACGAACCTGGGACCTTCCCATATGGGTACAGTGGCCCACAGTATCACATTACAATTGTCTGTTATATGACACTCCTTCTTTTTTAATATAATAATTTAAAAAACACAGTTGTACTTTCTTTTGGTCAATAGACAATTGCTTACTATATTAAATTGTTTACATAAGCAAATATTTGTGTTGTTATTTAATAAAACACTAAGCTTTTCACTCGAAGTTTTTCTAATGTCTTTTGTAAAAGCAAAGTCAGTCATATAATAGTTTTTAATTAAGATGAAGTAGAATGTATAAAGATTTTACTGTCATATAAACTAGCATTTAAACCACTTATAAATAAAAATGTGTTACATAGAAAATATCAGTGTTTTTGTAATTAATGCCTATTTTTTATATTCCCTCAATAAGTATTTTGTGCCCTCTCCATGTAAACTATTTCATAAGATAGTAAGCAATAAAATATCTGCTCATCAAGTAGCAAATAAGTTATTGGACAGACATTCATATTTTACTGTTGTCCTCATTTTCATTTTAGATTTGTTTACGGTTTTATAATGTGTCACATTCAGGTTTTTAGCTAAATTACTATCCAGACAACTGGGAAACAGAAAAAAATACCGAATACAAGTGTTTATAGATTTTTGAAACCTTTGGGCATAATGGTGATCCCTGAGAGAAGTAAACCAAATGAGGGGAGCTCTATAATCAGCCTTGCTTTCTTCCTGGGAGCACATTCTGATTTTCGCCAATGCTTTAGTACTACTTTATTATCCTTAAAATAATGTCTGTTCTTGACCTGTTATAACTTCCAGAATGGTTATAATGAATCTATACCGACAGCTAACAGATTAGTATTTGCCCTGGACTAAGTGTTGTGGGAAGAGGAGCTGGACTGTCTGCAAAGGGGCATGGGAGAACTTTTTGGAGTTACAGGTTTGGATTGTACTTTGATGGCTAGATAGTTGTACACATTTTTGAAAGCTCACCACAATGTAAAATTAAAAGTAAAACAATAGCCTGTCATGGTTATGGACATGCATCAAATGAGGTGAGCTCTATAATTGGCCTTGCTTTCATCCTGGGAGCACATTCTGGTTTTCTCCAATGGGAGACAAAACCTAAGTAGAGCATAGAGATTTCCATGAGTTGAAAAGACATAGATCAGAGTTTAGGGAAGCTGAGGTAGAACAATTAACAAGTGTAGCAGAGGGAAAAGGAGCTACTCAGTGAAAGAGAACAAGAAATCTCTTTGGGAAAGTATACTAAAGGTAATGAGTCTAAGCTTTGCAAACATAGGGTGAAAATTCCTGGGGCTGAACAAAGAACAAACACCAGGGGACTGTTAACCAGATAATTCTTCAGAGTTTATCCAGTGTGGGGAAATGCTCAGTTCAGACAAAAGGAAAGGAATGTGGTAGAGAATTCCCCATGATCTCATCTAGGCAGAGTAGGACTAAAGTATCCTTAAAACAGTGTCTGTTCTTGACCTGTTATAACTTCCAGAATGGTTATAATGAATCCATACCAACAGCTAACAGATTAGTATTTGCCCTGGACCAAGTATTGTGGGAAGAGGAGCTGGACTGACTGCAAAGGGGAATGGGAAAACTTTTTGGAGTTATGAGTTTGGATTGTACTTTGATGGCTAGATAGTTGTACACATTTTTGAAAGCTCACCACACTATAAAATTAAAAGTAAAACAATATCGTGTCATGGTTATGGACATGCATCAGAGGGTAGTGGGAAGACTGCAGAGCACAAGACAGAAAGAAAGAAGGAGCAACAGGGAAACACCACAATCCCATAGACAGAAGGACTAACAGGCAGGTCCAAGCACAGTTGCTTGGCCTGAGCTTACAGCTAGGACCCCACACCCAGCCCTCTGCAAGAGTGGCTCTCCAGCCTTCATGAAATAATAGCTGGTTCCTGCAATCACAGAGGAAGAAGAAGCAACAGGGAGAGAGAGAAGGTAGGAGCTGCCGGCCCACGTGTGCTGACGCCGTTTTGTCTCTCACCCATTTAGGACCAAGCTAAGCCCTTGGCTTGCATTCATCAGCAGGGACCCTGGCCCAGCCTGCTGTGGGGAGGGGTGGCTGTTCAGCTGGCATAGTGGCTTACACACTGTGTGAAGTGGTCTACTACTTTACATTCCACCTGTCACTGCAGCCTCCATCCAACTGGGAGCAATTAGGTTGGGTGTACAATTACAAAACACCTGAAAATAGGAGACTCTAAAGGAATTCTTTCTCTGTAACTCCCTTAGCAATAAACAGAGAGAAACTCCCCTCTGAATACCTAAACCCTAACTTCCTACTGTGGATTCCACACTCTCACCCATAACAGAGTAGAGAAACTCAAATGGATCTTACATATATCATAGAGAAGTACAGGAGGACACAGCTCCAGAAACATACTCCAAAAAATAGGAAGAAGTAAGTATACCACCAGATGACTAAAAATCAAAACACAGCACAAAGAAATAAGAGAAAAGTCAGGAAATGCTTCTCCCTCAAAGGATCATCACTCCTCACCAACAATGGAGATTGCAGAAATGCGATTGCAGAAATGTCAGAAAAAGGATTAAGAATATTTATTATAACAACACTCCGTGAGCTGCATGAAAAAGCAGAGAAGCAGTTGCAGGAGGTGAGAAAATCCTTTCATGACATGATGGAGGAGCTCCATAAGGAGATAGTCCAGTCAAATAAAAAAAGAGTTAAACAGAACTTTAGGACATATAAAAATATGTTATAGGAAACCAAAACATCCCTTGAAAGTATTAATAGCTCATTAGACCATGGAGAAGAAAGAATCTCTGACTTTAAAGATGAAAAATCTGATTTAGCCCAAGCAACTAAAAAGAAAAGAATAACCACTAAAATTGAGGAGAATATATGGGAAATCTTGGACACCATTAAATGGTCAAATATCCTTATAATAGGTATTCTAGAAGAGATGTGTATAGGCATAGAAAACATCTTTAATAATATATTAGCTGAAAACTTTCCAAACTTAGAGAGGCATGTGGACATCCAAACCCAGGAATTACAAAGGACTACAAAAAGATACAACATAAGATTCTCTCCAAGACACATCATAGCTAAATTGGTAAAAATCAAAGACAGAGAAAATTCTAAAACTGGCAAGACAGAAATGCCAAGTTACTTAGAAAAATTACTCCAATAGATTAACATCAGCTCTCTCAGCTAAAACAATGCAGGCCAGGGGACCAGCAGGTGGCATGGTGGTTAAGGCGCTGGATACTCCCACACGGCTGACCAGGGTTCAAGTCCTGAATCTGGCGGCTTGCTTTCTCACTTCCTCTCTCTCTCAGTCTCATCCTCTGTCTCTCTCTGGTCAAACTAAAAATAATAATAATAATAATAAATGAATGAATAAATAAAATAAAATAATTATTAAACAAACAAACAAACAAACAAAAACAATGCAGACCAGGAAAGAATGGGAAGACATATTTAAAATTCTTAAAGAAAAGCAACTTCAGCTAAGAGTCCTATACCCAGCAAGATTATCCTTCAAAGGGGAAACCAATTCTTTAAGAAATACTTAAGGGACTGCTATACCAGGAAAGCTAAAGAGGCGAACTGAAGTAAGAGAACACAAAACAACTAGAGACATAGATCAGAGTTTAGGGAAGCTGAGGTAGAACAATTAACAAGTGTAGCAGAGGGAAAAGGAGCTACTCAGTGAAAGAGAACAAGAAATCTCTTTGGGAAAGTATACTAAAGGTAATGAGTCTAAGCTTTGCAAACATAGGGTGAAAATTCCTGGGGCTGAACAAAGAACAAACACCAGGGGACTGTTAACCAGATAATTCTTCAGAGTTTATCCAGTGTGGGGAAATGCTCAGTTCAGACAAAAGGAAAGGAATGTGGTAGAGAATTCCCCATGATCTCATCTAGGCAGAGTAGGACTAAAGTATCCTTAAAACAGTGTCTGTTCTTGACCTGTTATAACTTCCAGAATGGTTATAATGAATCCATACCAACAGCTAACAGATTAGTATTTGCCCTGGACCAAGTATTGTGGGAAGAGGAGCTGGACTGACTGCAAAGGGGAATGGGAAAACTTTTTGGAGTTATGAGTTTGGATTGTACTTTGATGGCTAGATAGTTGTACACATTTTTGAAAGCTCACCACACTATAAAATTAAAAGTAAAACAATATCGTGTCATGGTTATGGACATGCATCAGAGGGTAGTGGGAAGACTGCAGAGCACAAGACAGAAAGAAAGAAGGAGCAACAGGGAAACACCACAATCCCATAGACAGAAGGACTAACAGGCAGGTCCAAGCACAGTTGCTTGGCCTGAGCTTACAGCTAGGACCCCACACCCAGCCCTCTGCAAGAGTGGCTCTCCAGCCTTCATGAAATAATAGCTGGTTCCTGCAATCACAGAGGAAGAAGAAGCAACAGGGAGAGAGAGAAGGTAGGAGCTGCCGGCCCACGTGTGCTGACGCCGTTTTGTCTCTCACCCATTTAGGACCAAGCTAAGCCCTTGGCTTGCATTCATCAGCAGGGACCCTGGCCCAGCCTGCTGTGGGGAGGGGTGGCTGTTCAGCTGGCATAGTGGCTTACACACTGTGTGAAGTGGTCTACTACTTTACATTCCACCTGTCACTGCAGCCTCCATCCAACTGGGAGCAATTAGGTTGGGTGTACAATTACAAAACACCTGAAAATAGGAGACTCTAAAGGAATTCTTTCTCTGTAACTCCCTTAGCAATAAACAGAGAGAAACTCCCCTCTGAATACCTAAACCCTAACTTCCTACTGTGGATTCCACACTCTCACCCATAACAGAGTAGAGAAACTCAAATGGATCTTACATATATCATAGAGAAGTACAGGAGGACACAGCTCCAGAAACATACTCCAAAAAATAGGAAGAAGTAAGTATACCACCAGATGACTAAAAATCAAAACACAGCACAAAGAAATAAGAGAAAAGTCAGGAAATGCTTCTCCCTCAAAGGATCATCACTCCTCACCAACAATGGAGATTGCAGAAATGCGATTGCAGAAATGTCAGAAAAAGGATTAAGAATATTTATTATAACAACACTCCGTGAGCTGCATGAAAAAGCAGAGAAGCAGTTGCAGGAGGTGAGAAAATCCTTTCATGACATGATGGAGGAGCTCCATAAGGAGATAGTCCAGTCAAATAAAAAAAGAGTTAAACAGAACTTTAGGACATATAAAAATATGTTATAGGAAACCAAAACATCCCTTGAAAGTATTAATAGCTCATTAGACCATGGAGAAGAAAGAATCTCTGACTTTAAAGATGAAAAATCTGATTTAGCCCAAGCAACTAAAAAGAAAAGAATAACCACTAAAATTGAGGAGAATATATGGGAAATCTTGGACACCATTAAATGGTCAAATATCCTTATAATAGGTATTCTAGAAGAGATGTGTATAGGCATAGAAAACATCTTTAATAATATATTAGCTGAAAACTTTCCAAACTTAGAGAGGCATGTGGACATCCAAACCCAGGAATTACAAAGGACTACAAAAAGATACAACATAAGATTCTCTCCAAGACACATCATAGCTAAATTGGTAAAAATCAAAGACAGAGAAAATTCTAAAACTGGCAAGACAGAAATGCCAAGTTACTTAGAAAAATTACTCCAATAGATTAACATCAGCTCTCTCAGCTAAAACAATGCAGGCCAGGGGACCAGCAGGTGGCATGGTGGTTAAGGCGCTGGATACTCCCACACGGCTGACCAGGGTTCAAGTCCTGAATCTGGCGGCTTGCTTTCTCACTTCCTCTCTCTCTCAGTCTCATCCTCTGTCTCTCTCTGGTCAAACTAAAAAAAATAATAATAATAATAAATGAATGAATAAATAAAATAAAATAATTATTAAACAAACAAACAAACAAACAAAAACAATGCAGACCAGGAAAGAATGGGAAGACATATTTAAAATTCTTAAAGAAAAGCAACTTCAGCTAAGAGTCCTATACCCAGCAAGATTATCCTTCAAATGGGAAACCAATTCTTTAAGAAATACTTAAGGGACTGCTATACCAGGAAAGCTAAAGAGGCGAACTGAAGTAAGAGAACACAAAACAACTAGACAAAAAGGTAAGTCCACACATATTGATAATAACATTGAGTATCAGGACTAAATGTAGAATCAACAACTCTACCTACAAGCAGGTTTAAATACAAACCCATCACTTATTTGATAAACAGTTGTCTCCCCAGGTTTTAATCTATATATTTATTATAACCATTACTTATTGTATACAACTAGCTAATGAAGGAAACGTCCAAAATGTTACAGTAGAGTCTACCTTTGGAATAATTTTTTTCAAAAAAAGGCTAAAATGAAGAACTTTACAAAGCCAAATCATTGGTTTTATCATGTCTTCACTTTTAAACATCTCTTCCCAATTTTGTCTTATCTTTGCTTTTTTGAAGACTTATTTCTTTATGCACAGTACAGTACTGTGGTCTTACAAGAACTCAGAGTATGTGAGTAAAATGTTTTTTTTTTAATCTCTTCCTAATGAACTATTGTTAAATACAATTTTACTTGTTGATACACACAGATTTTTTTCAGATCATAAACTCTTCTCTCCCACAGTCCTTTACATGGAAACTGTAAATTATTCTTGTTAAGATAACCTTTATTAACTTATGAGATTATTTCTTGCTTGTTGCCTAATTTTTAGTTAACATTTTCTTTAAAACTGTACTGTAAAGAACAGAGGGATCAGCAGTTAGCATAGTGGCTATGTCACTGAACTCCCATGTAGCTGACTGCAGTTCGAGTCCCAGACCCAGTGGCTTAAACTCATGCTGGGCGCCTGTGCGTGTGTGCCCAAGATCCTGAGAGGAGAATGGAGGAGAAGGGATTGTGGCGTGGCCATCCCCCTGGGAGGTGATTTCTCGCTTTATGTGTCTCTGTCTCTGTCTTTCTGGCGAGCACAAAGGCGTTATAGCAAAAATCTCCCCCCAAAAAATAAGTAAATAAATAAAACCTTAAATTAAAAAAAAAAAGAACTTAAAACCTTCTACCATTAGCATACACACACACACACACACACACACACACACACACACACAGACACACACAATATTTTCTATAGAAGTTACGGAAAAAGCAGACAATAATAAGATAGAAAATTTAATTTTAGGTAATAGTTAACTAGGTAATCTAAATCAATCTCCTTACCAAGAATGGCAACAAAATGTAAATTAAATATAACAAATTCTGTTTCAAGGCTTTTTAGTGTTCCTAAGTAATGAAGACTTCTAGTAATCAGATTTAAGAGAAGAAGGAAACCTGGAATATGCCTGGAATCTGGATCTGTGTTTTTCTTGGACTTAAGTGCCAATACCACAGGAAAAAAATGAAAAGACTGATAGGATGAGAAGTTGACCAAGATAACACATAAATAACTTAAAGAAGAAAGAGAGAGCAAAAAATAATTAAATAAAATAAGGAAGGACAGGGCCTACATATGGCAGTTTGTGTCCAGGATGGGTGAGAATGAAGATAGAAAAGTATATTTGGGCTGGTTCATGGGATTATAGCATATCATTAAGGAACAAAGCCAGTATCCAAATATCTCAATTCCTGATTGTAAGGAGAATGAAAAATATTAATGTTCCTAGGTGTCTGTCAGAGATAAAGTAAATGTTCCGGGAAAAAAAAAAAAACTTTTATTTTATTTTAAATCATTTATATACAGTTTCTGGATTTCAATAATAAAATAGCCAAGTCCACAAGGAGACAAGAAAGAAAAAGAGTAATCAACAGCCAAGAGAAAAAACATATTGCAGAAACAGACCCATAAGGGATACAGAGTAGTTGTTGTATGCATGCTAAATTACAGTTGTCTTATCTAAGAGATACAGAATAGTTATCATGTGCATACTAAAATATAACCATATCTAAAGGGGCATGTTAGAATAATGAAATTGACTCATGGTCCTTTTTATAACATTGAAAACCTTAAATAAAATTTGGTAAATATATACAATTAAATTCTATAGTCTGATAAAAATAAATTAGGTTACCTTCAAGTATTAGAAAAGGATTTCTAAGATAAATGCTTCAAATAAGATAAAGAGAACAACTATGTGTTTACAAGTCATTATTTTTGTAACAAGAAATAATAATTTATATTGTCTTGTGCATAGACTGTCTATGGAAGAATATGTATTGAAGGGTGACTGGGTTGTAGATACAGAAGCTATTAGTTTATACATTTCTAGAGTTTGAACTAACTTAATAATTTAGTATAAATCAACATAAATAAAAGAGCATCAGGTATAAACAGAGGTTCTTTTTTTTACTTAATTTAACATTATTTTGAATTATGCAGAATCAAAGCTTACAACAGAAATATTGGTAAGGGCAGATGCAATTTAGACTGAGAATCACTACAAATGTCATAAAAATTTTTACACTACTAGTAACTTCTGTTTATAACAATATAAGGAAGGAGTACCCTTCTCTATTTCTACACTAAGTATCCCTGGACAGTATACATAAAACAAACATACTAAGACTCTGAAAAGCATAGAGAAGGTGGCAGACTGGCTAGGGAATTTGTGATCCATGAAATAAATGATGTGGCAGAGTTTCCTGTATTTTATTTTTATATCATATATATCAAGTTAATCAAAAAGAAGCTATATTATATTAATAATCCAAAAGAAATTTTAGACATACTATTGGATTGCACTTGAAGTACAAATTTGAGCAAAACATAGTAACTAATGCATACCTATTTTATTGTTTGTTTCTCTATAAGCTCAGTTAAAACCAAAAAGTTGTTTTATAGAGTTCTAGCTAATGTAGACATGCTGATCAAAAGGATTAAACAGCCCAATCAAACACTTGAACAGTACTATGGAATCACAGATATGTAATAAGAGAAGCAGAACTGATGGGCAAATAACATTTCGGTAGGGCAGGAAGTGTCTTGTTGGATAAGATTCCATGAGTGATGTGGATTTATAGTCATCCTTTAAGAATAAGATGTATGATGAAGAAATCTTCATCGCAAGCAATCTCTGCAAATGCAGGGCTATGATTTACGTGTGTTCTCCCAAATTTATGTGTTGAAATTTGGCTGTGGTAGATTGAAAGGGTGGTTAACTTTATCTGACTATGGGATTAAGAGGTGGAACCTTTGGGAGGTCGTTAGGATTACATAAATCAAAAGGGTTGGGTTCCCATATTTGAATACTGGTGGGCTCATAAAGACCTGATGTCCTGAACTACCTTGGGACTCTGCAGAGAGTTTCAAAGCAAGAGGACCATCATCAGATGTGGCTGCTTAATCTTAGACCTCCAAAACTGTGATCTACATAATCCTCTATTCTTTGTAAAGTACCAATTTGTGCTATTAAGTTGTTGGCAATGATAACAACAAAAAAGAGCTAAAGCAACACTCTATCTTCAAATGAAGAGGAGCCCAGTGATCATTTATCTTTCATATTATGAAAGAGGACCAACTAATAATATGTATGACAAATATATGGATTTATAAACTTTAATTTTTCATTCTATCAGTTTAAGTGCAAATATGTTTATATAGTCACTAAATCCATTACCTTATTTAAAATACTGACTTGTTGGGAACTTACTTCAAAAAGAATCTAGTACAAGGCATACAGCATAGTCAGAATTTATTAGAATACATTCAATAAATAAAATATACTTCATTACATAATTAGGAAGGTATTAATTATCTGATTCAAAGTGAACCCTAGAGAATAATTTAAAATGCAATTACAGACATTTCATGACTTTTATCATATGTGTAAGCTTATTGTGAAGCCAGTATGTGTAATAAACCCAGCCCTTCCAGTACTCAGATTCTATAGTGCCTACTGTTTCATAGTTTACATACACAGACGGTTCAGATCTATATTTATCAAAAGCAAAACTGAATCTGACTTTTTATCTGATGTATCAGAAAACAGGGATCTTTACTTATCAAAGTTAAATTGACAGGAATATAATGTGACCTTGGGAGAGTCATATGTTCTCTTTGGACAGAAGATTTCAAGCTCAGAGATTTTGTTCATTTCCTCAAGGTTTTATTGTGCTTTGTTTTTGTTCTGTGTTTTCTTTTTTATTTTTAAATGAATAGTTAATGTATTTTCTCAATGTTAGCAAATTCAGTTTTTTTTTGATATTAGAAATGTTACGAAATACCTGTCCCTGTGGAGAAAGGCTCTATGAAAGAAATATACATTTTCTTACAGATATTCTTGTGTCTTCTACTTGTGCCTCTTTCATATTGGATTTTCTCTTTTTTGTTCTTATCATTGGAGACTCTTGTTCTATTAACTGATTACTCTTGAATTTTAAAACAAAAGCCAAAAAATTATGAAAGCTTTTTCCTTTAATCAAAACCTGTCAACAATTTCTATTATCCTTTAGACAATACATTACTGTTTATCATTTCATTATCATATAATTTAAATTTTTTGCTTTATCTTAAATATATTCTACCAGTTGCAACTCATTCTAGTGTTTATTTTTTCTCAATGTAATTGTATGGTTTTTGTAACACACCTTTCCTTTTAAGATAGATTTTTACTATGGGGTATGTGTGCTCACTGGAGACACAGAGAGTTAGAGACAGAAATCAAGTAATCACCCCTCAGAGGGATGGTCATGCCACAATCCCTCCTCCTCCATTTTTCTCTTGGGATTTCAGGCACATATGCACACACATCCAACATGAGTTTAAGCTGCCAGGTCCAAATTGAACTGCAGCGGACTATGTGAGAGTCCACTGATGTAACCATTATGCCATCTGCTGGTCCCTATTAACACTCCTTTTCATTGGATTGATTTCTGTTTTACACTGCTTAATTTATCTTTACCTTTCTATATTATGTATAATTTAAGTTTAGGTAAACTTGACAGATGTATGGTTTAGGGTCAGTGGCCTGTAATAATGATAGAGATAACATCATTTTTTATTTAAATTTATTTGTCTTTAGCAGCTATAAAAAATCTATTTGCAGGTTTAGACATTTATTTTATGAAATTCATTCTACTTGAGTAGTTAAAACTCTCTTACATTGTAAGTTGATGCTCAATTGATTTGTCTCACAGAATGGAGACCATGGAGTGGCACTATTATTTTTAACTTTAATCTGTAACAAATTAATACATACAACACAAAGGAGGAAGCATTTGGTCACTTAGATGGTGTTGAGCTTATCTCTCAGTTTGGTGTAGGTCATTTAGTCTTAGTAGTTAGTAGAAATAAAAGGCTTTAGCCAGAGTTTCTGAAATTACTCTGTCAATCTTGGGATTAGCTAGCTGTGAAATGGGAGTTTAAATATAGGGCAGATGTGAGTAAGTGACTGAAAGTCCTGGGAGAAAAAAATATTAACAAATGTTTATTGACATCATACTATGGCCCAAGTAATGTTCTGGGCATTAGGGAGACACTAATGATTAGCAATGGATTTTGTCCCTAATTCTTAGGTTTTTCTTTTTTAATGTAAGGGATGTTGAATACATAATCACAAACTGAGTTATGTATGCCCTTTAAAGAAAATGAGTGCAATATTGTGTGAAAGTGTATCAAGTGACACTGGCCCTGGGTTGAACCTAGGGATGGTTCACTCTGGACATGAGGAGGCAGGTGGGAACTTAACAATGATTACAGCTGAATCAGATGAAGGCAATGGAGAGAGTAGTGGCATTTCTTGCAGCAGAAAAAGCCTATCTAGAGGGTCTCTGGAAAGAGAGAAGGAATTAGAAATGGATCTTTGTGATCGTTGTGCAAGGAGAGAGGGGAAGAGGAATGCTCTGCTCTGGGTTTATAAAGCACATTGAAGATTTGGGTTTTCATCAAGAGCACCGTAGTGGTATTCAATGAGGTTAAACTTGGGTAGTAATTAAAATGATCAAATATCAGCTAGGCACAGCATCACACAACACTCCGTGGTACTGAACTATTTATACAGGGAAGGGTGAGGCATGATCCTACACCTGATCTCAGTGAATGCCCTGCTCATGTTCCCATGACCATGACTGGTTGAAACTAGGGGTGGGATTACAGAGGAAGAACCTATTGGGAGTGTGCCTCTCTTTCTGTGTCTCTGTCTCCCTTTCTCATGTAAGAAATAAATAAACTTTTAAAAACACCAAATCACTCTGGCTACAATTAGAAGAATAGGTTGGAAAGAGGCCAGAGAGGATTCAGTGAAAAGAGTTACTTGGCTATTGATAGACGTGATGGAAACTTGGCCTATGAAGGAGGCAGTAAAAACAATGAAGTACAGAATGATCTAAGAGATAAGAGGTAAAATAGAAACAGATTTGGTGATGAATATGATATGGGGGAGACACCAATGGAAGATGGTAAATTTTGTAATCACCAAGACAGGCAAACAAAGAACAGAAAGTCTGGGGAAGAATCATATTCAAGTTTAGGGTGCATGTGAGACATAGTGGCATTTATCATGTATAATCTGCTTTTCCAAGACTAGAGCTTCTGGGTGGGAAGATTTGGAGAGCTAGTTGACAGGCAAGCAATGATTGAGCTTGAGCTCAATATTAACAGGGGTAAAGTCCTAGGATAAACCTTAAAGTCAAAGGTGAAGAAAATCATTGAGAGGGGCTTTAGACTCTCATAGATAAAGTCTGACTTAGTTAATCACCAGGTAGAAGTATATAGTTCATATTTGTTTAAGCAGATGAGAGAATCGGGTTGAAGAAATAAAACGGATTTAATTTTTTAAAAACTTATTTACTTTTAGAGAGATTTTTGCTATAAGGTGCATGAACTTGCTGAGGAGACAGAGACAGAAAATGAGAAATCACCCCCACCACCATCACCTAGGGGATATAGTCACACCACAATCCCTTCTCCTCCATTCTCCTTTCAGGATTTTGGGCACACATGCACATGTCCTGAAGTGTGAGTTCCAAGCTGCTGGGTCTGGGACTCAAACTGTGGTCAGCCATGTGAGAGTCCAGCAATGTAACCATCATGCCAATGCTGATCCCAAGATTTAATTATTTTAGTTGTCTCTAAATCATGTTAAAAACCAGATATGGCATGTAGACAGGTGTAAAGAGATATACAAAATAGATTTCTTATCTACTTCTTCACTGTAAGAAAGTTTTACCATACCTATTATCTGAAAAATAAGTTTAAAAGTAGTGTTGTTTTGTTTTTCCTTTAGACTGACTCAAAATCCAACTCAAGAAATAGTTACAGAAAAAGGGAGAATATTCTACTTTTTTTTCCCCAGAGAAAAGTGCTAACGTATTAAAGTGTTTTTAAGTCACAAGAAAACACAAGTTTAATATATAATGATATTAAAGGAGATAACTTTCCTCTAGCTCCCTAAATAGTGTTCACTAAAATTTCTCATAAGCCAGGTATACATAGTATATCCTGCTGCAGGGCAGAAAATCCTGGGTAACCTGGGTCAGGCTCACCTGCTTTACTTTGACTCAACCTATTCAGACATCACTTTTTTTTGATTTGCCTCATCTGTCTCTCAGAATAGATAATTATGTTCTCATGGAGTCTTTCTAGGGACCTGTATTTCTGGGAAAAATCCACCATTTAGTTTATAACTGTTTATTTATGTGATTGTCCAATAGTTATCTCTGGCTCTAAAATGGATGTTCTAAAAAAGGCAGGGTTGTATAGTACATGGAGAGACATATTGTGAGTACTCCAAGTTTATTCTGAATGATTAGGAGAGTGTGATATTGGCCAGAGAATTGTGATAATTTTTTCTGCCTGTCAGGCTAACAATGGACCTCTCGGCACAAATAATACACGCAATGAAAGTATCAGGAAATACGGTTGAAGTGTCTGATGGAAAATAATTTCAGCGAAGAATATTATACACGGCAAGATTATCTTTCATGTGGAAAAAAAGATAAAATCATTCTCAGATAAACAAAATCTGAAGGAATTTAGCAACTCCAGACCAGCTCTTCAAGAGGTTCTGAAGGGAGTGTTATATCAGGAAAATTAAAAAGTCAGATGGACAGTTATCAGAGAACAAAAAGCAACCAAGAAAATGGCTCACTTAATGATAGGAACAGATCTGGATATATGGATAACAACATAGAATGTCAATAGATTAAATTCTCCAATGAAGAGACACAGACTGGCTGAAAGGATAAAAAAAACAGACACCCTCTATTGCTGCCTACAAAAAACTCACCTTATGGATAATGACATACATAGACTAAAAGTGATGGGCTGAAAAAGATATTCCATGCAAATGGAAATCAAAAGAGGAATGGAGTTGAGATATTGATTTCAGACAAAATAGACAAGGAAGGACATTATATGATAGTAAATGGGGTAACCCAACAAGAAGACATATCAGTTATAAATATCTATGCACCCAACTCAGGAGCACCTAAATATGTGAAGGAAAACCTGTTGGAGCTAAAAGGAGAGATAGGGAGAAACACTATAATTGTTGGGGATCTCAACACCCCATTATCTCCTTTAGACAGATCTTCTAGGCAAAAAATATATAGAGAGATACAGGACCTAAATGATACTATAAATTTAATAGGCTGATAGATAGCTATAGAACTTTCTACCCTAAGTCCACAAATATACATTTTTCTCATCTCAGCATGGAACCCTTTCAAAGATTGACTATATGTTAGGAAACAAATCAAGCCTTTACAGATTCAAAGGCGTAGAAAGTATATCCAGCATCTTCTCTGACCATGATGGAATTAAACTCAAGATTAATTTCAAGAAACACCCTTGAAAATACACAAACACAGGGAAACTGAACAACCTACTTCTGAATGACTTCTTCACTACTGAATAAATTAAGTCTGAAATCAAAAACATTATGGAAAAAAATGATAGTGAGTACACAAGTGTCCATAATCTATGGGACATGGCAAAAGCAGTCATAAGAGGGAAGTTCATATCAATTAGTGTGTATAAGAAAAAGATGTAAAGGGGGCAAATAGACAACCTAACATCATGCCTCAGGGAATAGGAAAAACAACACCAAAAACCCCTAAAAATGCCAGGAGAAAATAAATTTAAAAAGGTTCGAGCTGAAATAAATGAAATAGAAAATAAATAAACCATATAGAAAATAAATGAAAGCAAAAGCTGGTTCTTTGCAAGATTAACAAGACTGACACACCATTGGCTAGACTGATCAAGAAGAAAGAAAGAAACCAGATAAATCAAATATGTGATGAAAGAGGCAACATTACAACAGACACAATAGAAATACAAAATATCATGAGAGGATACTATGAGTGACTATATGCCAAAAAACAAGATAACTTGGAAGATATGGACAAATTCCTGGATGCATATAACCTACCAAGATTCAATTAGGAGGTCATAGAAAACCTAAATAGACCCGTAACAAGCCAGGAGATTGAATCAGTAATAAATAACTCCCTGACAAAGAAAAGCCAGGGTCCAGATGGCTTCACATCTGAAATTTTACAAAACCTTTAAGGAAGAGTTAATCCCTATTCTACTCAAATTATTTCTAAAGATTCAAAAGGAAGGAAATCTTCCAAATTTATTTTATGAAGCATCCTGATTCCCAAAACAGATAAGGACATGACAGAAAGGAAAACTATAGACCAATATCATTGATGAATATAGATGCAAAAATTCTCAAGAAGATATGCGCAAATCATATCCAATAACATATAACAAAAATTATTCATCACGACCAGGTAGGCTTTATCTCAGGGATGTAAGGGTGGTTCAGCATACAAAAGACCATAAATGTAACACACCATATTGACAGAAAGAAAGATAAAATCCATATGGTCATGTCAATTGATGCAGAGAAAGCATTTGATAAAATACAACATCCTTTCATGATTAAGACCCTCAGTAAGATTGGTATAGAAGGGTCATTTCTCAACACAATAAAAGCCATCTATGAAAAACCTACAGCTAACATTATACTGAATGGGGAAAAGCTGAAAGCGTTTACACTAAAAACTGGTACTAGACAAAGCTACCCACTTTCTCCACTGCTTTTTAATACAGTGCTGGAAGTCTTAGCTAATGCAATCAGAAAAGAGAACAATATAAAAGGCATTCAAATAGGCAAAGAAGAGTTGAAAATATCTTTATTCGCATATGATATGATGGTATACTTAGAAGATCCAAAGGTCTCCATGAAAAATCTTCTGAAAGTAATAAATGAATATAGAAAATCAACATCCAAAAGTCTATATCATTTCTACATATGAACAAGTTGAACAAAGTAGAGCTGAAGAAAGGAATCCATTTCATCATAGTCACAAAATGTATAAGATACCTAGGGATACACTTAACTAAGGAAGCCAAAGACTTTTATAAAGAAAATGATGAGAATCTTAAAAAGGAAATTGAAAGTGACATAAAAAAGTGGAAGGACATCCCATGTTCCTGGATTGGAATAATTAACATAATCAAAATGGCAATTCTACCCAAATAAATCCACATAGTTAATGCAATTCCAATCAAAACACCGGAGGTATTCTTCACAGATCTAGAAAAGACAATCATAGAAATTTTCTGGAATCATAAAAGACCTCATATTGCCAAAGCAATCCTGTGCCAGAAAAGTGGAGTGGGAGGCTTATCACTCCCTGATCCCAAGATATTCTATAAATCTGTGATAATCAAAACAGGTATTGGCACAAAAACAGACATATGGACCAATGGGATAGAATAGAGACCCCAGAAATAACCTCCAAAGCTTACAGCCAACTTATTTTTGACAAAGGATATCAGTCAATTTATTGGGAAAAGGAAAACCTCTTTAGTAAATGGTGCTGTAAAACTGGGAATCCACCTGCAAAAAGATGAAACTGAACCGCCCATCTTTCACCATTAACAAAAGTCAACTCAAAATAGATCAAAGATATGATCCTAAGACCTCAAACTATAAAGCTACTGGTGAAAATGCTGGGGAAACTATGGGAAACATTGGAGTAGGCAAAGACTTCTTAAATAAGACTCCCAAAGCACAGGAAATAATCCCTAAATTAGACAAGTGGGACTATATCAGACTATGAAGTTTCTGTACAGCAAAAGACACAGTAAGAAGTGTGAATAGACAACCCTCAGAATGGGAGAATATTTTTGTAAAATATGCCTCAGACAAGGGACTGATAATCAGAATACACAGGGAACTCAAGTGCCTTACACACACACACAAAAATGATTAACCCAATTAAAAGAAGGTAACATGAGGTGAACATAAATCTCTCTAAGGAAGACATATGTAGAACCAAAAAGCATATGATGAAATTCTTAACATTCCTCATCATAAGGGAGATGCAGATTAAAACTACAATGAGATACCACCTAACTCCTGTCAGAATGGCAAAGATTAAAAATATAAAAAGTGATAAGTGCTGGAGGGTTTGTGGGGAAAGGAACCACTCCTACACTGTTGGTGGTAATGTAAATTGGTCCAGCCACTGTGGACCAATAAGGAGGTTCCTCAAAGACCTTCACATAGAACTACCATATGATCCAGCAATTCCATTCCTGGGCATCTACCCAAAGGACAGAAGAACACGCAGTTAGAAAAGCAGTTGCACAACTGTATTTATTGCGGCATTATTCACCATTGCAAAGACACAGAACCAACCCAAATGTCCACAAACAGATGAATGGATTGAAAAAGTGTGGCACATATACTCCATGGAATACTATTCAGTAATAAAAAACAACAAGTCCCTGGAATTTGATAGAAAATGGACAAATATGAAAGATTTGCTGCAGAGTGAAGCAAGTCAGGCTATTGAAGAGAGACATTGTATGTCTCCAGTTAACATATACCAACTGTCAGCACTCTATGGTAGAGACTAAAAGACTAGAGGACATAAAAGCATTTAAAATTTGTATGAACACTAAAGACAAAGTGGATTGAGAGTGTGGGAGGGGAAGAGTTTAGGAAAGGAAATTTGGGGGAAAAATAGAGAGGTAAGACATTTGTGGGACAAGGTGTACATCATGCTGGGTAAAGTCTCTGTACAATATAAATGATGTATAGTGATTAAATATATGGATAATAATATTTTTTAAAAGTTAAAAAATAAAGAAAGAAAAAAAGATATTCGATGTGTTTGTTAAATTTTATAGGTGGTGATTTCAGAAAGTTCATGGAAAGCATAATTAAAATTCAAGTTTATTTTAATGTAAAAAGTTTTGAATTCATCTAGTTTTTTACATACTACACATTTAGATTAACTTTTGAAACTCCCTGTATTATTGTATTTTCTTATTTCAGGGCATTTAATCTGTAATAAGACCTTTCTTTATTCAGCAGTTGTGAT
Organism: Tupaia belangeri chinensis; assembly: GCF_000334495.1. Classification (NCBI taxonomy): domain Eukaryota; kingdom Metazoa; phylum Chordata; class Mammalia; order Scandentia; family Tupaiidae; genus Tupaia; species Tupaia belangeri. The sequence goes on along the minus strand of NW_006203535.1, from coordinate 411,279 downwards.
TTTTATAGATATAGCATACATTTTCTGTCCTCATACTTCCTTAATAACGTTTCATTACTTGCACTTTATCTTTTCTTTTTATCTGAACTCCTGAAATGGAAATTTTAATACTCACATTACTAACTAGTATTGTAAAAATACATGACCTGGAGATCAGCTGATAGTGTAATGGTTATGTCACTGGACTCCCACATAATCAACTGTGGTTCGAGTCCTGGACCTGTCGGCTTAAAACTCACACTAGGTACATGTGCATGTGTGTCCAAAATATCTAGAGGAGAATGGAGGAGAAGGGATTGTGGTGTGGCCATCCCTTCATGGGGGATGATTTCATGCTTTCTGTCTCTGTCTCTCTGGCAAGCACATGCACCCTATTGTAAAAAAATCTTTCTCTTAAAAACAAAACAAAAACAAAAACACATGACCAGTACTGATTGAGGAATACAAGATTCTGATATTTAGAAGTTAATTTTTTTAAACATCTGAGTTTTAAAAATTACAACCACTTTATAATGACTTTGGAAAGAAAGAGCTAGCATGCTTGGTACTTCCTCCTCCTAAACTGTGGGTAATTAATTAATACCTGTGGGAGAGGGAAATCTCTGACCTTGGTTGTGATATTTTGTCTCAAACTTACAGGTGTTGATTTAGACATAGGGAAACAAATAAAATATTAGTGTTCCTTTCTATCTAATTTTTTCTTTGTTTATATTGAAATAAAAACATGTTTCAGAATTCTGCTGTTTTATGGTACATAGCTCTGTAGCTTCAACAATCAATTAATTATTCCTTTAAGCTTTTTACTAGGTCTAAATAATTTCCTGAGAAACACCTTTGTATGACACTGAGTGTGTTAGGCACTGTTAAATACTAAGAATTTGGGTTAAATGTATAAATAATAATAATAATTTTTAATGCAAAATATAAATAATTAATTTAAGGAAAAAACTCAGACTATTTAACCCTTTTCTTCTCCATGTAGACATAGAAACAGTAGGAATCTGGCTACTGATCTGGCTGTTTCATCCCCTGGGACTTGGAGCTCCACATAGACAATTCCATGAGAACAGGAACTTTGCAATTCTTTTTCTTTCTTGTATTCCATCACACAGCAGTGTCTTATTCATAGAATTTGAAATTCCACAAGAAAAAGTAGCAAAATAATAGAGAAGGTATGGTGTGTGCATGTGCGTGTGTTTGTGACTAACATAGAAATATGTCAGCAAATACTACAGTATTGGATATAGAACATGTTTGGAAGTTTATCCAACAAACAATATTTTAAAAATAATAAAGTATAGTGTTGTAATATATTATATATTTGATATTAAGACATTATTTTTACAGATTTTTGAAATATTGATCTGGTTATAAGTCTTCATATTTTAAAGATGCATATTGACATATGTAAAGATATGCTGTGGCATATCTGGGACTTGTTTCAGAATAACTAGTAGAAATTGGATAATGATTTAGAAAAAGATATTGAACGGGTAAATAAAAGATATTGAAAGATAAATAAAACAAAATTGTCTTTACTTGATTGTTGAAACCAGGCGATGAGTACATGAGAGTTAATTATACTATTCTTTCTAATTTCTATATACTTAAAATGATTCATAAGAGTGCTTAAAAAATTAATGGATTAACACAAGCATTAATGTCTCAAAGGACAACAAAACTGCCTTCGTCTCTCATTTTATACCAAGAAGAAAATAAATTCCTTAAGTGACTAATGGGGTTTTGAATAATCCAGTTCCTCATTGCTTTTCTAATCCTATAATATCTTTCTCCTTTTCATTCCACCCTGAGTCAACCTCAAGCACGTTAGGTTTCTGCATTAGGTCTTTTGCACCCAACCACATAACCACTTATGTGGAATGTACCTCTTTAGTTATCCATGCAGAGTACAGCTTTGAGCTTTCTAAACAAATCTCTGTTTCTCAATAAAATCCTCTTACTGATTATTTCTAACGTCAATTCTTCAAATATATTCCTGACCATGTATCCTGACTGAAATGTTATCCCTTCCACTTAAACATATTTTTATTATTTATTTTATTTTTATCTGTTATTGGTTATTGATTATAATGCAAAATTACTTAGGTTATTTTTTTTTTTTCCTACCAGGGCATGGTGTCCTTATGAGAAAGAGAGGGAGAGAAAGAGAGAACTTCCCGGGC